>NW_005294160.1:0-596 GCF_000412655.1 Myotis brandtii
GCATGGGACAACACTCAACCAACTGAGCCACACCGGCTGGGCCACATCTCATTTTAAATATGGTGGGGGTGGGACACAAAATGGCATTTTATAGTTGCAGGAGGAAAGAGGGGTTTATTGTATTAGCAGTTTGAATTGTTACCCACACAGCCCACATCCACAGAGTCTGTGCATGAATGGAGAAGGAAAGTGGGTTCTGTTATGTTCAGAGTGAATGCACAGAGCTCCTGTGAGATGGCCTCATTTTATGTTGCCTTGGGGGTCAAGTAACCCCTTCTTTATCCTTCCAGAAACTTCTGTGTGACTGCGTCCGGGGCCTTCTCATCTCAGTGGGGATTCCCAGACAGCTACCTGAAAGCGGCAAGTTTGCATGCAGCTTTCTGCAGCTGGCAGGGCGGGCGGGCTTCTCTGCATTAGCACCTGTTCGTGGTGTTGCTGGGGAACTGTTTACTTCTCTACTGCAGCTCGGTGGACATGACCTTGCTTTCATGCTAGGCCGTGACTTTGCTCCAGGGAGCGAAGCAGTGTAAAGAATGGAATCTGAAGTATGTCCTTGGATAGGTTAAAGTAGGACGGGAACCAGTCGTGCTGGCTGC
>NW_005294161.1:0-596 GCF_000412655.1 Myotis brandtii
CCCGGGGAACTTAGCCGACGTTTCCTGTAAGTGGGGACCTGTGGCACGGAAGTCTTGGACGGTGACTCCAGGTGCCATAGACCAGATCCTTTGCCAGAGGCATCCATGAGGCACCGGGGGACCTCCTTCTAGAGCAGGCACATGCCATGCCACAGTGCGGCGGGGGCTCCGCACAGGAGCGGCGCAGGGGGACGGGCTGCAGGAATGCACACCCGGCTCCACGCCAGCCGAGGGCCCACCTGTCCGGCTCCCAAGTTCTCCCTTAGCCTCTCTGAGCCTCACCTTCTCTGTCTATAAATGGGGTGTCATGATGTTACTGTGAAGGTGTTTGTCACCTGCCTGATGGCTGGTAGGGATCCAATAAGTTATGAAGGTGGGTGACATTCTGACGGACACTATTCCAAAGTAAAGAAATGAGATCCCCTTCCTTATTGGTAGATAGCTGGCCCGCCCAAATGTCACACAAGCACTCGGTAAACAGTGAAAGTGTCAGGGTGGCCTATTGGAGAGGAAAACATGCTCAAGAGAGACGTCAGCGTGAGCATTGCAGGTGCTGGGTGTGGGAGGGACTTCTGAGAGTCACAAAGGTCTCAAGG
>NW_005294162.1:0-596 GCF_000412655.1 Myotis brandtii
ACTGTAGCCAATGGCCAGCAAGATTTCTGTTCTGCTAAAAGGAGCGTGTTCCCCCGTAGGAGGGAAGAATCAAGTGGCTAGAGAAACACAGGAGGGTCAGTACTGACCCTGCGAAGTCTTCTCCCCCAGAAGTTATAGATCCCTGTAGCTGGATTTTTAAAAGTAAACACATGCCATTTCCATAATGGAAAATTTTCTTAAAAGAAAAAAAAGTAAGTAAAACATTCTCCTGTCGTCTCCCTTGGCCAACGAGAACCGAGAAAGATAAATGAAGCCTTTTACACAGGCGCAGGAGGTTCCAGCTCTGGGCTCCACCCTGACAGGGTTCTGGCTTTGTTGGAGGCTCCCTCAGCCTCAGGAGCGCCCATCCCCATTTCCCCCGGAGGCCTATGGGGGCTCTGCAGTGGGAATATGATCCTTGAGAGTGGGGGCTCCATGCCCCTCCTTTTAGCTTTTTCTTCTCAGTGGTGACCCCTGCAGGCAGGCAGCGCCACTGTGCTAGCTAATGCTGTTCATCTACCTATAGTCTGCAGTGGTCGGCAAACTCATTAGTCAACAAGGCCAAATATCAACAGTACGACGATTGAAATTTCTTT
>NW_005294163.1:0-596 GCF_000412655.1 Myotis brandtii
GAACAATTCCTTGATTTCTTTAATCATCCAGTTCCTATGGCATTTGTCCCTGTATCAGTAAATGGCTATCTGTTGCTCACCCAGAAACCTTGGAATCAGCCTTGACTTCTCTTTTTAACCATCCCCTGACAGCTGATCTATAAGAAAATCCTGTTGGCTCCACCTTTACAGCATGTCCAGAAGGGGCCCATTTTTCCTAATCTCCTCTGCTACCAACTTTGCTCATGCCACCGTTCTCTCTATCTTGGACTATGGTAGCAGGCTCTGAGCTAGTCTCTCTGATTCGACTTTTGCTCCTCCAGACTTAGTTTAATGAAACTAGAGCAGGTGTGAGAGAGTGTCCCCCATCTCTGAAAGCCTACCCGTGGCTTCAGTCTGTTTCAGAGTAAAATCGCATTCCTTTTTCTGGCTCCCTGCTGTCTCCTTGACCCATCTCTTACATGAGATAACTCTCCATAGACTGGCTTTTTTCTCTTTATTGTACATGCCAAGCACTTCCTTGTCTCAGAGCCTTTACAATTCTTTCTATCAGCCAAGAATACTCTCCCACATATCCACATGGCTTAGTCCAGTGATGGCGAACCTTTTGAGCTTGG
>NW_005294164.1:0-596 GCF_000412655.1 Myotis brandtii
GCAGGCTGGGCTGAGGGAACCCACCCCCTCTGTGCACCAAGTTTGTGCACCAGGCCTCTAGTAGTTCATATAAATAAAGAAAACATTTTTAAAAGATATATGATTTTAATGCTAAAAGTCACTTAATAAAAACTGGTTATAGCATCCTCTTGGAAATAAGTGGATATTAATATTGATATTTTAATAAATTTTAGCTATCCTAAATACTCCATATTAAAGTGCATTATATATCTTACATACCTACAAATTGATTACTAAAAAAACTTAATTTTTTAAAATCAGGTGTTCCCAAGCCTTGAACCCTCAATAACAAAATTACCCGAAGAGCTAGTTTAAAAGGTGGTTTCCTAGCCTCCGTTCTCAAAGACCCTAATTCCATAGTCAGGGGCTGAGGCCCTGGATCTGTACCTTTAACCAGCACCAGGTAATTCTAATATGTAGCAAGGTTTAGAAATCCTGCGGGATTAAAGTAATTCATGGGAGGGAATGAAAGGAGAATTTGATAATGAAAATCCAGTTTCACATTACTAATGAAAACATCTTAGTTGGACAGATATTCAAGTACAGTGGGGCCTTGATTTACAAGTTTAATTCGT
>NW_005294165.1:0-596 GCF_000412655.1 Myotis brandtii
AGCAGACAGTTTAGAAAAAAGAAATGAGAAATCCAAAGCCACTTCTCTCAGCTTGCTTTTACAAAGTCTCTATGTGTTTACATAGCATGTGCAAGCTACGGCTTGGTATCATGACCGCTGGGCTCAGGTCACCTGCTTCGGATACTGCATGGCGGCTTCATGGAGGATGTCCGGAAGGGTCGGCGAGCTCTGCCCGCTGCCATTCATCAGAGCCGAGGACGGGGTGGCCAGCATCTGCCTCACTGAGAAATGGTTCAGGTCCACGTGGAAATCGGCAGAAATCTTCCGGTTGCACTTTATGTCAAACAGGGATAGAGTAACAAAGAAAGGCTCTACCTGAACAAAACAAAACAACCCAGACCATCACTCGGGCTCAAAGAAGAAATTACTGGACTTATTTATGATTGTGGCTATAAATTCCCGCTAAAGAGAAACAGCCTCGATCCCCATCCTTTGTGACAAACATCCTGTCCCCACAGGATAAACAAGCCCCCACATCCTGACCTAAACATTGTACCTCCTTGATACCAAGAACTAGAATTTCATGTCTGCACTGCAATGGGAACAACTGAAACCTCTGGGGTGCTTTTTTTTTT
>NW_005294166.1:0-596 GCF_000412655.1 Myotis brandtii
TAGTAAGAAAAAAGGTCACAGAAGCCACAGGAGTGGATGTTGTACAGTGTTAAAGTATGACGGGATTCTGCCCAATGTGAGAAATGGGAAGCTGTGGAGTGTTAGGATAGATCATTCAGTGACTTAGCAGAACAACCGTGGATGTTAAAAATAGAACTGGCACCTTGGGCGGTATACTTCATTTCACTTACATCTGAGGTGGGAGGGGATTACATTATTGAGCTATTGGCTATATATATATATACCTTCTCCAGCTCTGAAAAAGCACTCTGATAAGAATGTCCTCACTCATAGCTTGGGGAACTTGGAATAGAAATGCTTTCCTCTTGAAATGCTTTTCATCCAGGGCAAACAAGGTTTGTCAACATTGTCAACAGTGAAAAGGCACCTCTACATACATGATCACTCCCATGGGTGGTTTTGAAAGCCGCTTTCTATTTCCATTGGTTCACAAGCACCTGCATTTGCTATCTTGCTGGCACACAGCTGTTAACTCTGACACTGGCTCCTAAATGGATATAAGTATATTAATTTCCTTGTATAATAGGGACCTGGAGGGTGTTATGCTAAGCGAAATAAGCCAGTTAGAGAAAGAC
>NW_005294167.1:0-596 GCF_000412655.1 Myotis brandtii
TCCAACCAACTGAGCCACCAGGCAGGGGCCCACTCCTTCCTCCTTGAAACATTTTCTTCTCCTGGCTTCTGTAAAACCACACTTCTTTTGAATTTCTTATTTCTCTCTTTGTTTACTTCCTTGCCCCCTATTAGTTATCCTCCAGAAAGTACCCATAGTTATCTTTTAGAGATGTGAATCAGAGCCTTCCACTCTTTTCCGAAAATCCTTCAGCGTCTTCCCACTGGACAGAATAACGGCTAAGCTCCTGAGGGATCTGGCCCCTACCTGTGCCTTACTCCATCCATGCACACTCCTCTGGACCTCTCATTCAGCCTTCTGCTTGCTTCTCAAACATGCCACGCTGGTCCCTGCCCTGGTCTTTTGTGCATGTTCTCTCTGCTTCGAACACTCTTCCCACTCATCTCTGGCCTCCTTTTCATTCAGGTCTCAGCTTGAACATTACCTCCTTGAAGAGACTTTCCTTCACATCCTAATCTAAAACAGATCACTCTCTTCCATCACCCTGGTTTGTGTTGCTCAGGGCATTTATTGAACATGTAATTGTCTTATTTATTAGTTCAATGTTTGTCTGCATACCCCAGAACATAAATCCC
>NW_005294168.1:0-596 GCF_000412655.1 Myotis brandtii
CCCCAGTGGTTCAGGCTCAAAGAGAAGGTCACTGACTATGAAGTCTGAGGAAGCTTTGGGGGCTGGGGTTGGGGGCTGCCTGAGGAAGGGGAGCCCAGAGAGCCTACTTGGTAGGGAAATAGAGTAGCAGCTCCCTGGGCTTGCCCCAGGCATTTCCTATCTCCAGGCAGTGTTAGGCACTTCAGGTGTGTGCTCCCATTTAATCACCCCCAAACTCTGTGAGTTATATATCAACATCTGCCTTTTGGACGTCAGGAAATTAGGGCTCTGAGAGGCTATGTGACTCGCTAAAGTCATATAGCTGATGAGCAACAGAGCTGAGGTGACAGTCCAGCTGTGCTGGCCTCAGTGTCCTGGCATTTCCCCTAATCCACACTGTCAGCACATCTGCAGCCCCACTTGATCATTAAAGAATTCCTAGAGAACCTAGTGGGGCTGGGAAAGGAGAATTCCTGCTCAGTGTTCTTCTCCGGGGCAGGCTCTGAAGAGGGAACAGATTCCTGCCCTCCAGCAGCCCTTCCCACAGACACACTGGGTTCCCAGGGAGCTTATGTCCAGCCTGTGTGACTTGGACATCTGTGGGCTTCCTCCACAGA
>NW_005294169.1:0-596 GCF_000412655.1 Myotis brandtii
TCGCCTCTCGCGTGTGCTGCGCCCAAATGTATTCTCCATGGCTTTGCGGTTGTTATATTTCCCATAAAATTGATCTCGTGTAGGCTGTTCCGGTGAATTTCACAACTAATGCAATTACCCCGAGTGGACGGGGGGGACTTGTCCCCTCTCCCCGAGAGAGCGTGGTCCTGGCGCGTCACCGCTTACAGGGGGATCGCACCAGATTCCGCTGGATCGGGCGTGGGGCGCTCACATGCGGTGGAGGCGAGAACAGGGGGAGTGCTCTTCATTAGCGGCCGTGTTTGGCCGGGGATTTAGGAGTCAGCACCGGGAGGCGTGAGAATCGAATCAGAAAGGCCTCCCTAAGCCGGCGAGCTGGCGTGTGACTGGGCGGAGCTGGAGCGTTTGCTAAGAGCAGGCAGGGAGCCACCGCGAGCGATGGGAGTCGAGGCTCAGGCTGTGGGTTTCTGTCTCCGGGAGGAACACTCACACGTTGGATAACCTGTTATTGTCTACGCTGGATGCCTCCGAACACGCACACGTGCTGTCTGTCCCCGGCTTGTGTTCTTAAATATGTTTTTATTGATGTCAGAGCAGAAGGGAGAGGGAGAGAGAGA
>NW_005294170.1:0-596 GCF_000412655.1 Myotis brandtii
GAGAACCACTGTCCTAGGGTCTCCTGAGGTTTAATCGCAACGAGGAGCCAGAAGTCTGGCCTTGGGACACTCCACCCCTGACTTAGATGGAAACCCCCTGTACCTTCTGGCAGCCCAGGCCTCCTTGGCCTTCCTCCCCCCTGGGGCTCCACTTCCTGCGGGAGCCTCCTCCATTGTTTCATACACTTCTCAACCTGCAGGAGTTTCCTCTCATTCAACAGGCTCCTTCTGGAGCCTGGAAACTGATCTGAGGACACCTCCGCCCAGGCCTGAAGGCAAACTCGGGGAGGGGGCTCCAGAGGCTGGGAACTGCCCAGGAGAAGGTTTGCGCTCCTCGCGCTAGGAACCTGGGAGCCTGAGGAAATTTTTAAAAATTGGGATATAATTCACATGCCATAAAATACAGCCCTTTAAAGTACACAATTCAGTGGTCTTTAGTATAGTCAGAAAGTTAGATGCCATCACCACTAATTCCACTGGGGTTTCCATCACCCCACTAAGAAATCCCACACCCACTAGCAGTCACTCCCCATTTCTCCATCCTCCAGCTCCTGGCAACCACTAATCTAATTTCTGGCTCTCTGGGTTTGCCTATT
>NW_005294171.1:0-596 GCF_000412655.1 Myotis brandtii
GATGCAAAAGTCACTCCGGGGGTCAGATTATGTTCTATGGCACAATTAACTTCAGGGAAGGGAGCGTCTCCTCCGTAGAGCTGACCTAATCAGGTATGCCCCATAAATAGACAGGGCTCTTCCTGAAAAAGGAAATCCAGATGGGGGAGGGGTTTTTGGTTGTTGCTGCTGCTGGCTTTGAGGTTGGAGAAAGCCAAGTGGCAAGGACCTGAGAGTGACTTCTAGAACCCAAGAGCGGCCTTTAAGAGTTGAGAGAAAACCCCCAGGACATCAAGCAAGGCACTGGATTGTGCCAGCAACCGCACCAGCAGGAGGACCAGGAGCTCCCAGTGAGAAAAGAGCCCAGCTGCTCCTTGCATTTCAGACTGTGAGACCCGGAGTGGAGAACCCAGCGACACTGTGCCTGGACGTCTGACCTGCAGACATTGTGAAATAAGTAATGGCTGTTGCTTTAAGTCACTAAATGGGTGGTGATCAGTTATGCAGCCACAGGAAGCGAACAGAAAGTGTTTTTCATCTAAGCCATTCCAGTTTTTTCTTGTCAGTCTCGTTCAAGGTTTTTTTAAAGCAGTGGTTCTCAACCTTGGCTGCACATT
>NW_005294172.1:0-596 GCF_000412655.1 Myotis brandtii
GGGGGGATTAAACACAGATTATATCACAAAATTTAGTAAACAATTGGCCATTCTTATATATTAATTCTGAAATATTTATAAATCCAGGAAACAGTACTTAACCAAACAAATATTAATTTTGGATGACAGTATAACTTCCAGGAAAATTTGAAATTAAGGATTCACATTTAAAATTTTTAAAATGATTTTTAAAAATCATAAAGGACACAAGTACTATATATATTTCACCTCCAGATAAAAAGTATCAAAATTTATAAAGCTAAAATAGAAAGAAGTGCAAAGGAAAATCAGTATAAAATCTATAACAGAAAATTATAACTGACTGCCATAAATTCAGATCATAAAGAAACACTTGTTTCAAATAATATAATATATTGTTCTGGTAAAAATATAGATCACTTTTTGAACCCTGGTGACAGAGATTAAATAGTTTTAGATGCCATAAAATATTTATAAAAATTGACTGGAAGCAAACCTCAATAAATCTCTTAATATAGAAATATTCTAGTTCTTGTCATTATGCTGATCTAGCAAAACTGCTGGCATCCTCCCCAAAACCAATCCCAGAGGAATTAAAGATTAGACACCAAGTGAAG
>NW_005294173.1:0-596 GCF_000412655.1 Myotis brandtii
AACAACAACAAAAAACCTGAAATGACTGAAGTCTTTACATTCTCAAATACTAAATTAATTAGAATGAGATTACAAATAGTTGATTCAATATAATTTAAACCAATAAATAATACATGAAGAATGGAATGATTATATGAATGCTTTCATTAGAACGCACAAGTCATTTTTGCCACATTGAGGGAGAAAAATAGATGAACTCTCTTAGACTATTCTCTTTATAAAGAATACTTCTATAGGACAATTATTGCAGCTTCTTTTATTTTTGATGGACAACTTAGAAATAAGGAATTCTGTAGAAACTAGGGGATTTGGTTTATAATAATATTTTTAAATTGCTTGAAACATAATCCTGGTTTAATGTCTGTAACCATTGGTAAGAAGTATCAGCAAGAGGAAATTAAAGTGTTTTTTTTTTTTTAAATACCTTGTTACAAGAATTAGAATTGCGTCCTTGGAGTTAAATGCATTCTTGATGCTGATATAAAATAGATTCTGAAAGAGAGCTGAATAAAACTTCATTGAGAGATCAGACTGATGTTTGCCAGAGGGGAGGAGGTTTGAGTGGGTGAAAAAGGTGAAGGGATTAAGAAGTACAA
>NW_005294174.1:0-596 GCF_000412655.1 Myotis brandtii
ATCAAGCCCACAGCCCGGGCCTGTGCCCTGACTGGGAGTCTAACCCTGACCTCCTGGTTCATGGGTCGGCGCTCACCCACTGAGCCACACTGGCCGGGCTGTGGCCAGAGCCTTTAATGAGGGGAGCGAAGCTGGTGACTGAACGCGAACACCGAGGGAAAGGGACAGCGGGTCCCACAGCCCTGCCCTCGGAGGGAGGCCGCGGTGCAGACGCAGACCCTGGCCCGAGTCCCGGACAGCAGGGTATGGGGTTCAGGAGCCGGAGGGAACGTGGCCGATGTCCTGCAGGTGTTCCCAGCCCCAGCCCCAGCCCCAGCCCTCCTGGACCTGCAGAGCCCAGAGCTTCAAAGGGCTGCAGGGCCCGGAGACTGGGATGCGAGATGGGAGTGGGGGTGGGGTGGGGGGGATGCCTCTGCCCCCCAACCTTGCTTTTCTCTTCCACTCGTCCCCTGGCCCACTCCCAGCCCTGGACGGGGCCTCTGCCCACCCCCTCAGCCCCTGGCACCACCTCAGGCCCCTGCCAGGCCCTGAAGCAGATGCCCTCGGACCCGAGTCCACCAGACCTGCTGGGCTCCCCCTGGAGTCTCCCCCGCTCC
>NW_005294175.1:0-596 GCF_000412655.1 Myotis brandtii
TGAAAAAATTTACAGATGGACTGATGAATATTGAATAGTATTAGAAAGAAGTAAAGGTAGGCTCTGGAAGCATTGCTGCTTTTTGCAAATTGCCTCATCTCTTTAGCGCCCCTTTTCACACTCCTTTGAGTATATTAGAAGGGAGGAAAGGAGAAATAGGGAGGAAAATGGCACTTGGGGAGAGAGCAGTACATTGGAAAGTTTATACGTTTTAAGTTCAGAGAGACAAAGCTTTAAATCTATGCCACTTATGATGTTGGGTAAGTTTTTTCAAATTGAATTTTATTCCCTTCATCTGTTAAATAGAAAAATATTCCTTGCTTAAAGTTTAAAGTTTTCTTTTAATGATTTCATCTGAAGTTACTGACCCATAATATAACCTCTACAATTGAAATTTTATATTTAATCTTTTAAAATTGTATTGGTACAGGCTCCCCTTTCTTGAGGACACATGTCATTTTCCTCTTTGCATCTTCCACACCTGAAATGTGGGAAGAACCGAATAAACATGTGTCGTGTGAATCTGAGAGCTAATACGTAATTGATGATATTCCTTCAGAGAAAGTTTTGACTTTAGTTAAGATATCTTTGTAACT
>NW_005294176.1:0-596 GCF_000412655.1 Myotis brandtii
AAAAAAGGAAAGAATCCCGTTTCTGAGCTCACAAAAAGAATTCTGGTACGATGGGAGTATGTGCGCAGCATCTTCTTTCAATGCCTGTCAAACACTCACTGCACATGTTTCCAGTCCCTGCGTATGACTGATCACCTCTGCTGCTGATTACAGAACTCTGGTCCTCCCTTGGAACTTGGCTGAGAAAGTGTAACTTAAGAAATAAGTGATAAATACATTTTAAAAAAAACACCACCAACAAACCCTTCTTTAGAGGACATGAGAGGGAATGTCCAAGTCAAACAGCTGTGCAGTTAAACCAGAGCTCTCGAAAGGGTGGCGAGGTCATTCTGAAGCCACCTACAGCCTGTGTTGTCTGCTATGAGCCCAAAGCGCCTTCACCTGCCTGGGCCGGGCCTCCATTTCTTCATCTGCAAAGTGATAGGCTTGAGCGGTTCTCAACTGTTTGAGAACCAATGCCTCCTTTCATAATAAATTTTAATACCTACTTTACTATTAGAAATGAAATGCATAGATAACATAACCCACCTAAAAACAATGCTTAAAAAAAATCAGTGTCGCCAAACCGGTTTGGCTCAGTGGATAGAGTGTTGGCC
>NW_005294177.1:0-596 GCF_000412655.1 Myotis brandtii
TTCTAGGCCATGATTCAGGGCAGCGTGGAGGGTGCCCTAATTCATTTATTCACCACCTTTTGTATTCCATGTGAGGCATTAAGAAGGTTGAGGTGCTCCAGAAAAAACTGGTGCTGCCTGCATGAAAAACATTCTCTGAAACCCAGAGTCTCAAGGCTTATGGAAACATCCCAACGGGCATCTCATCCAGGCTGAGGCTGGTTAAGTAAGGCTTGCTGGAGGAGTGACTCTTGTGTTGACACGGAAAGAAGACTATCCAGACAAAGGGTGGGGATGGTTAGGACAAATTTAAATACAGAAGCAGTAACCTGTGTATAGGACTGGCAGTAAGAGTGATCCTGGCACCTTTGAAGGTTTCAGGGAAGTTCCCCGTGACTGGAGCATAAGATGCGTGAGCCAGATTTGGGGGTAATTTGGTCTGAAACTCGAGCAATGGCCAGATCATAGTGGCTTTGTGAGCTCTGGGCTTTATCATATTGGAAGTAAAAAGGCATGGATTTCAAGCAGGGGAGTGGCATGGCAAGTGCAGAGCTGTGGCAGCTTTTCAAAAGGAATGAACTGAAAGAGCGTTGGTGGGAGTAAAGAGAGAGAGAGAG
>NW_005294178.1:0-596 GCF_000412655.1 Myotis brandtii
AAAGGATCCATTTACATGTCTCCCAGAGAGATTGTGAAGTTTTCTCAGTCACTGTATCACCAGAAAATTCTTGTGGCCCATAGTGGGTGTTCATGCATAATAAATATAATAAATATAATAAATCTGAATAAATTTATAAATGGGTGAATGAATCTATGGTACCACTTAGCAATACTTGGCCTCTTTACTGTCTGCCATTTTCATATAATTAGAGCATGATGGGCTCTAAAAATACAATGTGAACAATATCACACTCACTTTAGGTATCTGGAAAACAATTTGCTGAACTATATGAAAAGTATGTAACACTGGTTTTTAGCGATCCGTCTAAAAGAACGTATCTTAGCTTCATATGTCTCTTGGAGAAATTGTTAACTTCAAAGACAAAACGGAAGGCCACCGATCTTTTCTAAAAATACTATTCCTGTGCAGTGGATTTTAAAAAGAAAAGTATTAACATGATTGCCTAGAAACCATAAAGGCATTCAAAATTATAGGAAAAAGAGAGGAAGTAAAATGTCCATGATGACTCTTGATTTAGGTGAGAAAACAGCTAAAGTATTTTGTGCAGCCTTGATTTGGTGAAACAATTTTTT
>NW_005294179.1:0-596 GCF_000412655.1 Myotis brandtii
CATGAATTTTGTGCACCAGGCCTCTAGTTGTTTTATATTTAATTAAGAATGCTTGCAGCTGAATATTACAGAATGACCATCTAAAAATAGCTTTAAAACTATTCACTCAGCTTATAAAATAAGAAATTAGGATACAGGCTTTGAGTAAGCTTCTTTGTGATTCCTTGGCTTTCTCTTCATGGTCACAAAGTGGCTGCTGTGGTACCATGCATCATATCCTTATACAAGATCTAAAACAAGAAGCAGGAAACAGGCCTTTCCCTTGGAATGTTCTCTCTTTTTACCAGGAAGTTTCTCTGTATACTCATTCCAGCACACTGCTCTCTATTGTTTCTAGACCATTCATTACCACACAGGAATGGAATTGGCATAATTGGCTTACAGTTAGAATGATTCATGTCCTGGGAATGAATACATTGCCCCAAATTTTGTCTGTTACCTGGACAAAACTTGGATTCTGCTAGGGGGGAAAAAAAAAAGAAGCAGGGATCATTGCTGGTAAGCAATCCCTGGTATCTGCCACATTCCTCGAGGAGTTTCTTGCTTTTTCATTGTGTTAAACCAGATTAAAAACAAAACACTGTTCCTAAACATTA
>NW_005294180.1:0-596 GCF_000412655.1 Myotis brandtii
CCCCCTGGCTGGAATGGAGCCAGGTGGGCAGATGGGAGTCCTGGAGGGATTTGTCCTAATAGGAGTTCAGTGCTCCTTGGGCTGAGGGAGCCTGCAGAGGCAGTATTGCTGGGCAGATCCACTGGGCTGGGCACTGGTGGGTGGGGGCACCCCTGAGGGTCACGGAGGATCCAGCAGCTGCCGATGTGTGAGCAGTTGATATCTTACTGGTCTCTTTAGAGGTGGGCAGAGCAAGGGAGGGTGAGAGATTACATATGAGTAAGGGAGGGTGGAGATTAAATTTGTTGAGTCAATCATTGTCCTGAGAATATCATGAACGTTTTCTCTGATTGTCATAACAACCTCTGGTCCATGCTAGGAAACGTCTGCTCAGAAGTGTTAACTAACTCCCCATGGTCACTTGGGAAGAGCCTGGATTCTCAGCGAGGTCTGTCTGAATTCAAAACCACGGGAGCAAGCTTCCCACCCCCACTCCCCTTTGAGTTCTTGAATATTTAATTCTGCCTCTTCCATTCATTGTGCAGTTAGATAGAGAAAAATGTATTCACCCACATTCCTCCTGGGAGTGACCCCTGAACTTGTCTGGAGAATATACT
>NW_005294181.1:0-596 GCF_000412655.1 Myotis brandtii
CACAGTAAACCAGATAAGTAACATTTTAATGCAATATTTAAAAAATATCAATAGATAGTTTCAGTATTTTCTTTGCTCTCCATCAAACAGTGATTCCTTAGCATCCATTCCCCCAAATCCACAACCTCCTCCTTAAACACCAATGCTGGTGAGGTAATAGAAAATAGTTTACTGCTGAGGGCACTGTAAACTGGTAAATCACATGGAAAACATGGAAACATGTTAAAAGCCATAAAGATATTCATTCGTGGTACATTCAAGAAATTTAATTTAATATCATCTAAATGTTCTGGGTGCTGGGGAGTGCACAGATGAAGTCCGTGTCCTCATGGAGCTTACCTAGAGTATCAAGGACAATAAGTAATAATAATAAAAAAAGTAACCTCAAAGAGTGATAATACATGAAGACAATAAAAGAGGGCAATCTGAGAAAAGGGAATAGTATCAGAAGGCCATAAGCCATATGAGGCTGGGATTTTGACTATTTTGTTTATTTCTCTATCCTTTGCACCTAGAACAGAGCCCAGGATCAAGAAGCATTAAAAGATTATTTTGACTTTTCTTCTCAGGGCACGAGACCCTTGTAGAGGTTGTCC
>NW_005294182.1:0-596 GCF_000412655.1 Myotis brandtii
TAATACCTTAATCAATAAAGAAAAAAAGAAAAAAAAGAAATGTAAAAAAATAATCGGAACCTGTAAAATTTATAAAAACTTACTGATATCATTATCCCCAATAGATATCCTTCTCATTGAAATGTGCTTCCAACCAGAATGTTTTTCTTTTCTAGACTTTTCACCATTTATTCCAACCTAAATAACTGCTGATTTGATGTTCATATATTAGAAAACAAATGTGAAAACAATATTTCTTCTATTTCTTAATACACAGCCAACAAAATTATGGAAAACTACTGCCTCTATCATTAAGAGCCCCTGCTAGGAAGAAACTGGGGAATCACAGAAATAACTTGAACATAATAGTCACACAAATAATCTAAACAAGATTTAGAGACTTGAAGGGATGCAAAATAGTTGCAAATGGATTCAGTACTGAAAAAGAAGATGTTCTACCCAAGGCAGCAAGAGAAAGGAAAGGTCAGAGGGACAGAGCTGCTGGGCCAGCTAAGGAGATGAAGAGCAACTACTGGGCCAAATGGCATCTATGGGAGAAAAATGTTAAGACCAAGTGCCAGGCCCTGGCTGGTGTGGTTCAGTTGGTTGGAGCATTG
>NW_005294183.1:0-596 GCF_000412655.1 Myotis brandtii
ACTCCAGCTGTCACTGATGTTGTGGACATTTTGCTGTAAGTTCTTTCAATTCTTAAGCCAGAGAAACACCTGACTCAAATATAGAAAAGAATATGCCGCTGACAGTCTGTTGTGATCAGCAGTGACTTCTAATATTGACTACTCTGGACAATGATGAGCTGAGGTGCACCCCTCAACCCTGGCACCAAAACAGGACAAAAGGCAGATCTGTATTGTTATCTACAAGCTCACTTATCAGATTAATAAGTTCTGAGGGTCTAAGTAGTGCATGGTAACTAGAGTTGATAATACTATAGTATATACTGGAAATATGCCCAGAAAGTAAATATTAAGTATGCTTGCACACACATGCGCGCACATGCACGCACGCGCGCACACACACAAATACGCATCCTACAATGTGAGGTGATGGAGTTAGGATTGTGAGCATCCTTTTAATATATATATATTTTTGCCACATTGTACACTTTAAATATATTATGATTTTATTTGTCACATACACTTAAAGCTGTAAAAAATAAAATGTCTCATCATCACATCCTCACCCTCTCTAGGATTGACAGATAAAGCAGGATGCCCATTTAAATTTGAATTTC
>NW_005294184.1:0-596 GCF_000412655.1 Myotis brandtii
ACACACACACACACACACACACACACACAACAGTTTGAGGACTTTTTGGAAAGTAAGAGAACCTTCAACCTCCTTCCTAAAGATGCTTTTAGATGAAGCTACACTGGGCTCTCTGAGGACTTAATCTGCCTTTGGAATCTGAGCTCTGTGACCTCTTGGCTATTGACCTCATACTGCAAAAGCAAAGAGAGCAGGAACACCCTTATATCTTTAAATCTCCTTTGTGGTTTACAAGTTCCCTTCCCCATACATTAACTACTTCAAGCTTCATACTGGCCCTGTCCTGTCAGCATGAGAGCTCTTATACCCACTGGATGTCCCCAGGCCCTGCCCACCAGTGAGTAGGAGGGAAATCTCATTACGTGGAATGACTCAACTCTGAAGGTGCTCAGACCCTCCTTGGCATAACTGTGGGATCGCTGGATCTCCCTTAAGGATTCAATCCTCTGTTGTTTCTGGGATCCCCTGAGGGCTTCTCAGTGGGGTTCAGCAGCCAGGCTTCATGTATTTTGCCACTGGGACCTCATTGTGCTGGCAAATCACTCCCTACCATATGCAGGCAGACATGTTACTTCCAATGAGAGTGAAGCCATTGT
>NW_005294185.1:0-596 GCF_000412655.1 Myotis brandtii
AGGCAGGGGGTTTTGTCTTGGACTGTATGCCCCGGGGATAAGGGGAGGGGACCACTGTATTTACAATGCTGACTGACAGCACATAATCCTTTCCTGGTGCGTCCTTCCCTACCCCCATGATCATATGTTCTTAAATTATACTTTCCTGAAGGGCAGGAGGGTCTAATTTACCTGTGCTGACACTAACAAGAGAAACTTCATAGATCAGAAAGGAGGATTTGTAAGGTGTGAGCAAACCAATTAAAAATGTTATTTCACTCACAAAATTCCTTTTCTTCAGAATGTGTTTGGCTTGTATTAATTAGCATTTATATCCTAATCTGAAGGATTTTATAAAGAGAGAATTACAATGTGAGTAACTAGCTATGAATAAGAAAGAAAAATAATTTTCTACGAGGAATTTTCTTCTTGTTCTAAATTAAGTGATTAACTTGTATCTGAACTTATTCTCCTCGGTAATCTTATTTTAGACACATGCTGTCTGGATCTCAGAATGCAAAGTAAATGCTTTACAGGAAGAGTAAAAATGGAATCACTTTACATTGTGTGCAAAACGTTCAACATCTGCCTCCCTCCTTTTGCTTCCCTTCATCACC
>NW_005294186.1:0-596 GCF_000412655.1 Myotis brandtii
ACACACACGCGCACACACACACACACACACACACAGGAGGGCCTGATGCAGGCCCCACTCCCTCAGACCCACAGCGGCGCCCGCGGCATCAGCCCTCCTCTCCCCGAGTGCAGCCGGAGGAGACCCCCCAGCGGACATCGGCGGAGCATCACGCGGTGACGACATCACAGAAGTCAGACTTGATGAATACCAGGTGCCATAGGCTGGGGGCCCTCGGATCAGACTCAGGCAACAAAGACAACAGGAAGCAGCCCCTGAGAAGATGCGGAGGCGGCCGCACCGGTGCCCCTTTCCACAGCCCAGAGCCCGGGACGCGCTGGAACGTCTCAGCGTCCAGAACAAATGCCTGCCTCTCGCCCTTCCTAACACCCAGCAGGCGGCACAGTCCCACGGCTGCTCCGGCCTGGAGACAGTCATCCACAGCTGGGGACGTGGCTCGTACCCCTGTCACGAGACAGAGGGCTGAGCGGGCCCAGAGCAGGAAAAGGCCCTGCGAAGGCCCCGCTGCAGGCAGGCGGCCCCGCCCGAGCCCGTGCCCCGGTAGCCCCTGTGGAGTCAGAAGTACTGGCGGTGGATGACTTTTCCCTTTAAAAAAA
>NW_005294187.1:0-596 GCF_000412655.1 Myotis brandtii
GTTCATGGGAGGGAAGGACATAATGAGACCATGGGCTCAGGGTCGGACAGAGCTGGGTTCAAATCCAAGCTCTGCTTCCTATTAATTGTGTGACCCTGTGGTGTGGCGCCACCATCGAGACACAGCCTCCTTCACAGAGACGTTGTGGGCAGTGCCGGGATGAAAGGTGCATATTTAAATGGACGCTCACCCAGGAGCCACTCTGCACTTGCACAGCCCTGGGAGGGCAGCCTCCAAAATGTGTGCACTCGGAAGAAGGAGGACAATGAAATGAGAAGATGTGGGACAAGGGCCCAGCCGGTGGCACATGCTCAGTAAACTCCTGTGTCATCATCATCACTCATCAAGTGAGAAGCAAAAGCTCTTTAAGAACTCTGGGTGTGCAGAATGGATGCTGGGCTCGGAGTTCCTGTCTCCCTGCTGGCGATGAAAGGTGAATCCCTTCAACTCTCCAGCCTAAGTGTCCAGCTATGGCCTGGTGACCCAGTGGGTGTGAGCAGGTGGGGGGGCATGTCGCTCACCCTTCTGTGCCCTCTGCGCTGAGCTAGTTGGCCCAAGGAAGGCCAGGGGTCTGGTGAATCCCAGAGAGTCCCCCA
>NW_005294188.1:0-596 GCF_000412655.1 Myotis brandtii
ATGTGACCTGACTGGGAATGGAACAGTGACCTCCTGGGTCATATGTCGATGCTCAACCACTGAGCACACCGGCTGGGCTATTGCTATTCTTTTTAATTGAAGTAACGCATGCATATAAAAATGTTTTTACTGTAAAGTTTTATTTAAAAATGTAAAAAATTACTATTATGACTTTATAGTGAGTAAATCTTGGGGAGGGGAGTATGATCTAATCCTGTGCTCCTTGCCCTTAGAGAAGCAAAATTTTTCTGACTTTTTCTTAATTGCCAGGTAGTTCCTCCAAGAGAAGAAATGGCCCATCTCACACACACATCTCATCACATTATCTTGTTTGTTTTCATGTTTATGATCTGCCTGTCCCCCCAAACTGGCATGAAAACTCCACGACAGAGGAAGTTCTATCTATATTGTTCCGAGTGTGGCACATAGTAGGTATTTTTGTTGGACCAGTGAACCAATGAATGAAGTTCTACCGCTGATATGCAAAGAAGTACCTGGTCACAGAAATATCACCCTGAGCACCAGTACTTCAACCAAAATGGAATCCTACATGGAATTAGCCCTCAGAAGGCCCTGCTTGTCAATATTGGCTACCT
>NW_005294189.1:0-596 GCF_000412655.1 Myotis brandtii
AAAAGATTTTTTAAAGAAAATATTGGCAAAGTTAGAAAATTTTAAAGCCTCTTTTTCACATGGGTCATGGGATAAGCCACATGATTATCTCCTCTGTGTGCTTAGAACTGTTACTCAATTACTCCCCATAAGCCAGGTTGTCACGTGGGTGTGTAGCCTGTGCTTGGACAGTCATGCTATTGGGTGGGGGAGAGGAGTGGAGCTGAAATCAGCTCGTGTTCCATGGGACCCTTATTCGGGAAGTTTCGAGAAAGGTGTCTTTATCTAATTTATTGCCCTAATGGGGTGCCGTTTTGTAACTTCTCTGCCCGAAGGGGGTGCTTTTCCCTGATTTAAACAAAGTTGCTGTGTGAACTCTTGGGATGGGGGGCCCTGCAAATACAGCTTATTTTTCCAACTATCCATAAAGTGCTACAATATTATCCTTCATCTTTTTCACTTGACTATGCTAGAGAATTTAGCACAGGGCTGGACAGACACAGATCTGACTGGTGGTATTGTTTCCAAACTGGATTTACAGATTCATCTAGTTCAAATTGTTTTGGTTTGTTTTTTTAAAAAAAGAAAAAAAAGTCTTGGATTTTCTCTCATGAAGA
>NW_005294190.1:0-596 GCF_000412655.1 Myotis brandtii
GATCTCAGCAGTGGACCAGGGCAGTGGACTGGAGGCCACTTAGGGAAAGCCTCTCCTTGTGGAAATCAGGTGTGAAAAACAACATTCTTGCTTCTCAAGGCCATGCAGGTAAACTGTCCGGCACGATTCATGGCATGATGTAGGAAAAGGCTTTCGCATTTGCATTTGGAGAAGGGGGTCTGTGCCCCAGCTCTGGCTCTGGCCGGTGGTGCTGAGTCTGAGTGCCTGGACTCCAATCCTCACCCCACCAGTAACTAACCATGTGACTTGGTCAGGGGTTTCCAGTGAGAGTTCTCTTGGGTCAGACTGCCTGGTTTGAATCCCAGATCTGCTCCTTCCATGCTCTGGCCTTACGTAATGTGTGATCCTCTCTCAGCCCCCACTTCCTCATCAGAGCTACCTCGTAGGGTTTGTGTGGAGATCAAATGAGTTCATGCATGGACAGAATTTAAAACAGTGTCTGCACATAGTAAGTATTCATAACTGCGTATAGAGGAATTTAGTATGTCATAAGTGCCTTTTAAAGATATGACATTTGGCTGTAGTATCCATATGTTGATTAATTTTCTTATGAGCCCCATGATGGAAAGACTTAA
>NW_005294191.1:0-596 GCF_000412655.1 Myotis brandtii
ATGTTTAGTTTGATTGAAAACTCTGTCTCAATAGTCAGTGGACCCAGGGCCTTGTTTCTAAGACTTTTGAATGCTGACCAGGACCTCATTGTCCTGAGGGCTTAACAATTAAGCAAGTGAGAGAGAGGGAAGTAGGTGAGTCAGGGCCCTAGGGGAGGCAAGTTGAATCAAAGAAAAAAAAATCAAAATAAAAGGCCACATGAAGGAAAATAGGTTTCTGAGTGGTTACAAATTTTCCTTTTATACTCTGTAATCTACACACCATCTTGGAGTTCCGGCTTCAGAGAATTAGCTTCCCATTCCCCCTGGGCAGCGCCATTCATAAAATAGCCAATCGTTCTCCACTGCAGTGCTTGGTGTCTAGTGTTTGGCTCTGCTAGTGCTGTTGGATGAACTCTTTCTACTCAATAATACTACTCAAATAAATTCATGTTATTTATAACTTGATATGAAAGTTTTATAAGTAATCTAAACATAAGTAAGGGTGATTAAATTAAATATATATAAGTAGGGTTAAAAGTTTTTAGGTAAACTTTTCAAATAAGTTTCCCAAATATTTTCAGTATTATGAAACCTTAAAGTTTTTCTAAGTTAAA
>NW_005294192.1:0-596 GCF_000412655.1 Myotis brandtii
CCCTGACCAGGAATCGAGCCATGACCTCCTGGTTCATGGATCCATGCTCAACCACCAAGCCACACCAGCTGGGCATGAACATTTTTATGGGTATATGTATACTCCATTTCTTCTTATGTATATCAAAGTCTAGGACAGCATAGTCACAGCTCTGAATATTTTTCCCCTATGTGAGGAATAGATTGGCTTTGGTTTCTCAGTTCAAGCAAAATCACTCTGGAATACTATCAGCTATACCGAGGGTGGGTCCGAAAATCAGACCCGGGCTGCCACTCAGGAGGTCAGACTCCAGGCACTTAGATGGTTAACAAAGATATAAGTAATGTGAGCGTCTAGGTTTAAAACTCTCAGCTTCTTCCAGGACACACTCATGGAAATTAAACATTGCTCCATCTTCCCTTTTTATGTACTCACCAGGGCAGGAACCCCATCTTGTCTGTTCCTAGCACCCGACACAGTGCCCAGTACATTGTGGCAGATACTAAACAGTCACTGGCCTGAATGCACATGTTCAAGATATGCTAAGATAATCTATATTTAAAAACCTCTCTCTTTTGCCTTTTTCTATAGTTGTAAAATCCAGCTTCATTCCACCT
>NW_005294193.1:0-596 GCF_000412655.1 Myotis brandtii
TCTCCCCTTGAAGTTTCAACAACTTGAACAGCTATAACTCAACAAAAGATTCCCTGCTCAATGCAGAAATATGCCCGAAAGGTCCACATATTGAAACATCTGAAGGTGGACGAGTGGGAATGGAAGGGGGAGGGGAGAGGGGAGAAGGGCTAAGATGAGCCATAGAAGCAGCCCTGCTGCCTGGAGCCCACAGCAGAGCTCATCCGGGAGAGGGGACAAATGCAGTTATGGCTAATGTTCCCTTCAGCTGGAGGGACCAGAGAGATTCCCTGGGCATTCCCGCAGAGATGAGTAGTGCGAGCTGCAGCTGACCCCAGCGACCTGGGCAAGGCCGGAACATGGGGGTGCCGCTGTGGCTGTTAGGCTCTCAGCAATTCAGGCAGAGAAACAAAGTCACAGAACTCTGCCGACCCATAGCCCAGAACTCACTTAGGTCACCCTTGGTGTCAGGTTGAGGAGCACATTGTCTGGGCACCTGACCACTGGTGCTACAGAATCGCTTTTTTCTCCCCGAGCAAAGGGTGCACTCTGTGAACAGTCCCAGGGTCAGCACCCAGGGACGTCCTGGCAGACACACAGACCAATGGAACAGAATT
>NW_005294194.1:0-596 GCF_000412655.1 Myotis brandtii
TCCATAGTTTTTGGAATAAAAAGCTTTCACTCTTTCTACTCAAAAAAACCTAAACCATTTTTACCTCTTTCTCCATGATTCAATAGAGAGAGTTAGGGTCTTCATGTTCCTTAAACTTAGGAGAAGTTGTGAGATGTTAATTTATCCTCCTGTGTTTTTTGAAAGGAAAGGCCAATGAAGATTATGTTTGACATCTTTAAGGGAAGGAAAGTGAGATGATGGACTTGGAGTGAGACAAAGAATTAACCATAGCTAAGTCTGGGTAATGCTTCAAAGACTGTGGATTCCACAGGTAGTAGAGTTGCCTATTAGAGATTCAGGTGGGTGATCAAAATTTAAGAGACAATGTCTAAATTATATAACAGAATGATTGGGCCATAGAAAATAGGCTCATAGCCAGAAAAATATATCATACACTACATGGGATAAGTTGCAATAACAAAGAAGTCCCCAGTGTCATCTAGTGTCCCTTTGACAAAAGTTAAGAAGAAACCAATCTATTAGAAGAAAACATAATTTGCAGGATCTTAGTCCCAGTACCACAGAGCTGAGTATAGAAGGGAGGGCTTGTAGTTGAAAGACAAATGCTTTATAAA
>NW_005294195.1:0-596 GCF_000412655.1 Myotis brandtii
TTTTTTTGTTTCCAATATGCACCCAGTCTGTCTTCCAAGGTGACTGCTGTGGCCTGAGGTGTCACTGTGGAAGTGTGGGTGAGGGGACACAGCTCTGCTATCGCAGGCCACTCTCCCTGCAGCCAGAGGAGAGGACTTGGGGGAGCACCAGGACTGTGGGGCCCTGGAGAGAAGTCAAGAGGCAGGAAAGGGGCAGGATGGAGACTCCTCAGGGGCTGAGTCCCCCTCCCCCTCTTCCTTACTGAGGATCTCAGTCAGTCTGTCCTGGGGTGTGGGCTCAGGCAAAGCTGACGACTTACGTCAAGTGCTCCTCCGTCCGCTTTGCGGGATGTCTGTCTGGCCCGCCCCACAGGAGAGGAGGTAACTGTGTTCCTGGAGAGCTGGTGTTAGTTTCCTATTGCTACTCTAACAAATACGCATTTGTGACCTTACAGTTCTGCAAGTCGGAAGTCCAGAACCAGTTTCACTGGGCTAACATCAAGGTGTCCAGCTCCACCCTGACCCCGGGGATATTTGTGGCAACTCTAGTTCGTGATAAACCCACCAGGTCCTCTTTTGTTTGCTGCACTAACTCCTTGGTCCCCAAGGTGCTCTTC
>NW_005294196.1:0-596 GCF_000412655.1 Myotis brandtii
GGGAGGAAGGAGGGCCCAGCACTGAGGTTTGGCACCCCAGCAGCGCTGCGTCCTGCAGGTGTAACGCTCCAGTTGCATGAAGTTCAAAGTGTTTATGTTTTTCACTTGTTGTAAAGTATCTTCCTTTCCCCCAAATCAGAGTGAAGAAAATGGGAAAATGGTGTGAGCTAGGGTGACGGGCGAGAGGGACAATCCCAGATAAGACTCAGGCCACGGGCTAGGCCCCCACAGGGCCTCGCGGAACCACGAGAGCAGTCTTAGCGCAGACACTATGTCTGTCCTTTCAGCAACCGAGGCTGCCCGTGCCCTTGCCCGCCGGGGTCCGAGGGCTCGGGGGACGCAGCTCTGGAGAACAGGGGCCTGCTCTCAGCCCTGCTGCTGGGGACCCCGTCTCCATTCTTCCAGCTTAGGGTGCTGGGGTCGGCCAGGACCCCCTTCGGAAAGAGGGCAAACCTCCGGGCTGTCCAATGCCTTGGGACCTGAGCCGGGGCGGGGAGGCGGCCTCTGCAGGAGACGCGTCAGCACAGAAGGCAGGCTCCGCAGGCACACGGTCTCCGTCTGGTTTCTGTAGTTTCTCGGCTGTTACCATACCTAAC
>NW_005294197.1:0-596 GCF_000412655.1 Myotis brandtii
AGGAGTCAGAAGCCAGGGCCTTTCATTGGTAGCAGTTTAGAAACTGCTAGAAAGGAGGAGCAGGGGCGGAAGCTATAACGTGAGGAGCAACTTAAGAAATAGGAGAGGAATGGGTCTTAGCCAATTAAGTAATTAATATCTTGTTACTCAGACTGCATTTTATTAGCAGGAGTTAGGCAAGATTCTTCTTATTGCTATTTTATATTGCCAAATTGTGTACTATTTTTTAGGGGTCCTAGCAAATATGATTGTACATCTAGGAAACCCATGAGACCCAAGTTATAAACAATAGAATTAACCAGGTAGCCAGATACAAGATAAGTAAAACTGATAGCTTCTCTTTTTTGCAATAAGCACACAGAATGAAAATGGGAAACATTTTCTTTCACAACAATGAAAAGAACAATAAAATACTTAGGAGTAAATGTGATAAGTAAACCAAAGGACCTATATAATAATCTTGGAAACATATGTTTCATAAACAGAAAGGTATACTAAATTATTTGATGATATGGGGAACTTAATATAAAAGTATGATTTTTCCCAAATTATTGATTCTAGTTAGAATGGAAACAAGTTTTGTGTGTGTGTGTGTG
>NW_005294198.1:0-596 GCF_000412655.1 Myotis brandtii
TCTGCATCAGTCTATGTTCCTGCCTTTGAACCAAGGTCTTGTCCTTGGTTATGCCCTAAGTGAGCAATGAAGCAGTCAAGAGAACTTAGGCCAGTTTCCTTAGAAACCAACTAATCAGTGCACTCAGGAATATATACGGAGACAAATTGCCAAGTGCATTGAAACACAAAGCTCTTACATAGATCTTTTATAAGCCAATAATATTGATTTTAATTAGTGTTCTAGATGTGTTCCCCAAGACATTGCACTATGGTGGGATACATAGATCTTTCTCCCCATATACATGCAATCTGAGGCATGAAACAAAAATATGCTTGTGTCATATTAAAATTTATTTCTTTATATAACTATGTGCTTGAATTTATTTGCCATAACTGGCTTAGTTATTTGCTTCATTGTCCTGATAATTCAAAATACAGGAGTTGGCAAAAATATGTTTACACTTGTGAACACGTGAGAGTTAATTCTTATAGTCTTATTTATTTATTAATTATTGTATTATTTATTACCATTATTATTAACCTACTTTTCCCTACTCCTGTATATTGCATTAAAAGAAATCAATTTGAGATTTAAATTAAATAGTAACTTTTTTT
>NW_005294199.1:0-596 GCF_000412655.1 Myotis brandtii
TTTTTTTTTAAGAGAGAGGGAAAGGGGGCGAGAGAAAGAGGGGGAAAAAAAGGAGAGAGAAAAGAAAAGAAAAAAACATCGATTGGTTGTCTCCTGCACACATCCCAGACCTTCTGGACAATGGGCAACCACCCGAGTCACACCGGCCAGGGCTTAAACATCATAAATTTTAAATATCTATCCTGCTTACCTCAGAACAGGGAATGAGGGTTTCAAATTGTTCGTGAAGTTCCAGAAGCTGAATTAATTCTGCATGCTTTTTGGCCTTTTCTGTAATTAAGTTAATGTACTTTTCAGGGTTTTCTGCAAATGAATATGCCGCATCTCTGGTATTGAAAGTGTAATATTTTTCTTTATATTTCAAAATTCCAATTGCTTGATTTCCTGAAAGTTAAGAAAAGGAACTGAATGGGCTATGAAATATTAAGTTGATTCTGTGCTTGTAATATACCCATAGAAACATTTCCTATATACTGCATTTTCAACATATCACTTATGCTTTTATTTTGTTAATAAAGTAAGTAATTTTAAAGTGTACATTTTATTAAATTGCAGTTTCTCAACTTAACAAAAAGAAGATAAACAATCCAATCAAA
>NW_005294200.1:0-596 GCF_000412655.1 Myotis brandtii
GTTTCCTGTCTCTTTGCCATTGGCTGGCTTCCCTGGGTGTGTTCCTGTTGGTTTGTAAAAGTCAAGAACCGCCCGTGAGGCTGGGTCTGAAGCAAGTCCATGAATCCCTGGGTTTTGGAGAAGTCTCTAGTCACTACCCAAGCGTCCCCTCTACTACGCTGCCCAGCTGTGGAGAGAGTTGGTTCCAGTCCAGGTATCCGAGTTGCTCCTTCCCTGGTGGCTCCTATGAATCGCTCTTTTAGCCAATTTCAGGGCCTGAAAGCAAGAGGAACAAGCCCAACCGTGTGTTACTGAAAAGGAGATTTATTACATTTAACCGAAGGGATCGTTTGGAAAGACGAGAGCTCTGTGCGCCAGCAACCACAGGCAAATGGCACCTGCTGTTTGGGTGGCTGCCTTGCTTCCCCCGGAGCTCCCTTCTCTGCCGTTGCCGCCCTGAGGCTCAGAGCGGGCCTCTGCCCACGGGGCGCACCCAGCACGGCACGGGCCCGGCAGGTCATGGCCCAGGTAGCACATGCATGGATCATCCTGGCTTGTGACTCCACAAAACTTTGTGCGACTCTGGTCTTTTGGGTTTGTTTGTTTGTTTGTTTGTT
>NW_005294201.1:0-596 GCF_000412655.1 Myotis brandtii
ATTTGCCCTGCAAACCACAGAGTTGGTGTGAGGAGCAAAGGCAACGAATGTGAATTCTAAAAGCACTATAGACGGGTAAAGTATCCATAGTCCCTTATCTTTTGGTAAGCTTTATGTGAACAGTGAACATAAATACACCTGAGGTGGACACTTACTTCTTATCTTCTAAGTCTATCCAGACTCAAGAAGCATTTGGTACATATCCCATATAATCAAGCACCTAATAGATGTTCTTGACAAAACTATCAAAAGAAATGGAACATTACTTACCTAGAACTAATCCCCAAAGGCACTCTCCCTAACCAGGAGAACTCTCACCGGAAGAACAGAGTAGCCTTAGGTCAATGCAATTCCTTTGAAAGGACGGTGGTTATGCGTAGAGCCAGGTGACCTGGGTTCAAATTCCAGTCCTTACATTCAATAGCTAAATGACCTTGAACAAATAATTTTAACTCTCAGTGCCTCAGTTTCCCCATCTGTAAAATGAAGTAATAGTACCAATCCCATACGATTATTATGAGAACAATGTTTCTAAAGTACTTAAAAAAGGTACCTGAGTACAGAGTATAACTGAGTATAAACACTATGTGAGTGTT
>NW_005294202.1:0-596 GCF_000412655.1 Myotis brandtii
CTCTATCCACTGAGCCACACCGGCCGGGGCTGGGTCTTTGTCTTGTCTGAGTGCTTGTGACACGTGCCCTGACTGTCTCCCGACCTCCCCTAACTCTGTGGTTCTTTTGTTTCTTCCTGTTTCCAACTCTTGGGATTAACTTTGCTGTTCCTTTCCCAGCATTTTGTGTTTGGGATTCACTTAGCTTATATTTGCATTTTTATTGATATTCATTTTTGTTTAAGGCTAAAGCTGTTCTTTCATAACTGCTTCCACTGTGTCCTGCAGATTCTCTTATTTGTGATTTTCTGGTCATTATTTTAATGAAATTCTGTGATTTTACTCTATGATCTGCTTTTCTCCCGCGAGATGTTCTGTCGCCTGTTTGCCGGGCGGGTGTCTTATGGGTCATTGCTGTCAGGAACTGGGAGCTGCATCGCCCTGGTAAGAGGATGCTGGGCGGATTGTGTCGACGCTTTGAAATTTAATAAGATTTTCTTTATCGCATAGATGTGGTCAATTGGGTTTCTTCACAAACTGGGAAAGAGAATGTTTTCTGGTGCCAGAGTTCCGAGCTCAGAGCAGACACGGGCCCGGCCGATTGCTCACGCTGAAGC
>NW_005294203.1:0-596 GCF_000412655.1 Myotis brandtii
TTTTGGGAAAGGTAAAAGGATTTAGTGAGCTTTGATATTCTGGAGCCACACCTCTGATCTTATAAAGACTACATTTTAAAACAAAGATAGTACTTTTTTTATTCCTAAAAGATTGGCAAATGTTTATAAAGGACTAACAAATTCATTCACCCATTTTTGAAATGTTTCTTTGTATCTGAGTATGTTTTTCTCTGAGGCTCTGTAACAATTACAGAGAGATCCAGTTTACAGGTAGCATATAGCTGAGGGTCATTTTTGACAGTCGTAAGGGCTCACATGTATGGAAAAGACATATTGATTTAAGAAGGCCTCATTCACTTCCCTGGGAAGGGGAAAACAGGTCCAGCTGTAGGCAGAGTAGCATTAAACTTACTGGTGCCATTAACTGGCCAACCTTTCCATTGTCCCCTTTATAGTGGGGCCAGACTATGCTGCAAAAGATTAGCCTTTTTTTCTTGAGGGACCCTGAGCCAAATTTCTCCCTGTTGGAGAGTATGTACCCTCAAAAACAGGACTCTCAAGGCACTGTGACCTGGTTCCCCACCTACAGAATGACATCTGTAGCAAGCTGAGAGTTAGAGGCATCTCTGCAAGTC
>NW_005294204.1:0-596 GCF_000412655.1 Myotis brandtii
ATGGGACTAATTTTAACATCAAAACACACTAAGAATTGTTCAATCTATACTGACAATATAGTAAACAAATAAACAAGCAAGTAAATAAATAGAGAAAATAAGGGGATTGGGAAACTCATACATTATAATGCCTCCTATAAAGGACTTAGAAAATCATTATTTTGCAATGAAAAAAGGAAAAGTATATCCAGGCATGAATTATCAATGAATAAAATCTAGGGGATAGGAGTGATTTGATTGGGGAACAAGATATTTACTTGTGTGCAAAGAATATTTCCCCAAATTAGTTGTTAATTAAAAATAAAAAAATTTTAACTATAAAATCGATAAAACACCCCAACAAAATGATCAAAATTGTCATCAGTCAAGGATAAATTGTGTGCCTTGGGATGTGAGAATTCAAAATCACCTTTTAATGTTGAGATTTTAATATCACTTACGTATTATTTCAAACAGAAATACATAACCCAGTTGCATAATCTGAGGGAGTGAACAAATAAAAAATGAGAGCATTAAACTTAAAAAGCGAGAAAAAAAGAACCAGAAATATACATAAACCAGAGGCCCAGTGCACAAAATTCGTGCATGGGTAGAGT
>NW_005294205.1:0-596 GCF_000412655.1 Myotis brandtii
TGTGAACTGGGAATCTGAATAAGTGTTTCCTAGTCCAGATCCTGGCATTCTGCTCCCCTATTGAACAATGGGGTGTGAGACCAGATACTGAGGATGCATCATTTGTTTGTTGAAGGTCTGTCAATGCTCACCAGCCGGATAGTACAGCAACAGACTATGTGAAGCCGAAACAATAGCCACTGTTCTAGAATGAGCCCATTGACCATACCCTTTGGCTGAACCTGGCTTCTTGTCTCTGAGGAAGATGTAAAGTCCTAATTGTCTGGAGTTGAACCATAGGTTGAAATACCAGAAGATTCTAGAGGTTATGAGCAATGCAAGTTGTCCTAAGGTGCAGAGTGTTAGTCTAGGTCTTTCTAGGAGATGATGTTAAGATGTGATTCATTTGGGAAATATTTCTTCAGGGAAATGCCTGTGTGAGAGAAAAGCAGGAGGGGGTTTGGGAAGGTGGGGAGAGCCATCAGACCACATCGTAAGTGTGACCTCCAAGTGAAGGAGGCAACGAAGGAGGGTTGGGGAGTGTGCAGTGTAAGAATTGACAAAGCACCTGAAAGTCTTTGAGGAAATTTAGCCAACAACAGACTTGCCTTAGTTCC
>NW_005294206.1:0-596 GCF_000412655.1 Myotis brandtii
ATGAGGAGGCCAGTGGGGGTGCCGGGGTTTAGATGACTGACCTGAGACCACCTCGCCAGATTGTAACATCTGCCCTAGACATTGTATAAGTTAGGATGAGAAGGAACTTCAACCTCAAAGATGACTAGCTTCCTGCAGGTGCAACAAGCCGTGCCTCACCTAAGCTCACCTCCTGCCTCTCTCAACACCTATTTAGAGCTTCTTTATTGATGCCTCAGCTGGGAATTCCTCAGATATCTGCCAGGCTCTCAGGTTGTACCATCCAGAGCAGTTCATGCTCCGCCCTTCAGGCTGGCAGACTCCATAAAGCATCTTTCCTTCACCCCTTCCCACCCATCTCCCTGGGATCACTCACTGAGAAAGTGCTTATTTTTAAGCCTTTAGTCCCAGGCTCTGCTTTGTGGGGAACCTGGTTGGGCGATCCTTTTCAGTGCAAAAATCAACATTTTCTGACTAATTTCCTCCACGATTGCTTAGTGGGACAAAGGCAGAAAACAAGAGTTCTTAAATTGCAGTAGGTGGACCAGGCTTCTGGAGGCTGGAAAACTCTCTAAAATTGTATGAAAAATTGTTAGTGTGCATGCATCTTTTTTTTT
>NW_005294207.1:0-596 GCF_000412655.1 Myotis brandtii
GGGGAGGGATATTTTGGCCTCTGACTCCCACAAAAAGTGAGTTTTTCCACCCAAAGGGGATTTAAATGCCCTCCGCATGACCAGGGCATACTAAAAATGCTCTTTTTAAATTATCTTGGCAGAGGTGAGTGGCCTAAGAATGCAAAGATACAGGAGGAGTCAGCAGGGCAGAGGGACAGCTGTAGCAACACAGCCATTTCCACCCCACGGCTCAGGCGAGGAGACAGTGTTCAGCCAGCGCAGCGAGGGAAACCACAGCTTCCAGATAAAACACTGATTAAACGTAGTTCTTGAAGACTGTACTCTCCACAGATGTAAAATTAAAGTCTAAGAACTTTCTACAGTGAGTATTTAAAACCCTAACATTAGGTGAAGACATTCTAATGCTACTATATAGTCCCAGACAAATGGGATCTGCTAGTGTGTCCTCAAAACTGACAATGAGATTAATCCAGACGGGCCCAGACCAGTTTTTTGGGGGGAGGTAATTTTTTTCCCTAATGAAGGGCAAGTGAAGATAGTGCATCCTTTAAATTTCAATGATTTTCAACAAATCTTTTTGTCAGCTTCATGAAGTGCTTGAATTTTAAAAAGCT
>NW_005294208.1:0-596 GCF_000412655.1 Myotis brandtii
CCGTGGGGGACATGGGGTTACGGCCTGGAGGCACCGGGCATTGGGCAACCGGGAGGCCAGGGAGGGGCCCTCTGACCCGGCGGTTTGTCCCCTGGGTAGCGAGTCTTTCCTGGGCACCTGGTCCCTGCCAGGCTCCGAGCGGACCCGGAAGTGGAGACCGGGTTAGGGCTAAGCAGGTGAGGGACATGCCACCAGGTGTCCCTTCTGAGCCCCCTCAGCGGGGGGTCGGGGATTAGGCGGCACTGTGCCTGGAGCCTCCAGCACCGGGCCCAGGACACCCCACCGGCTGCGAGTGACAGCGGGACCGCGGGGGCCTCTGCCTTCCCCTCAGGGGAGATTAAGCGGGATTGCGCTGGAACGCGGCCGGCAGGACAGCCCTGCAGGGTGGAGTCCCCACACAGGTGGCGAGGCTTCGAATCAAAGGGCCGCCTTCTCTCCCGCAGAAAAACGCCCCTTCTCTCCCCCTCCGTTTCCCCTTCATCCTCCCAGGAAATCCGAGCATGAAAGCCGCTGCCCGGGGCCGCGGGCAGTTTGAAAGGACAAAGAAACGTTGGAATCTCGGTGAACAATCTGAGCTTTCAGGGCGGAAGCGGGGC
>NW_005294209.1:0-596 GCF_000412655.1 Myotis brandtii
TAGTAATTAGTTTATATGTGCCATGAGATTAAAAAGGCTGAAAATCACTGTTTTATACAATTGTTAAGAACACAGTGAGAGCTGTCATGAGCCACTGAGGAATCTGAATTCACATTCTCTCTTAGACTTAAAAAGACTGACATGTAAATGAGTCAAAGAAATTAAGTTCAGGCAATAGGGGAATGAATCTGATTCATTTCGCTGTTGTGGGTAGAGCATGGCGCCAGAACGCTGGGTATCTGTGAGATGAGGCACCATCTCGGAGCTCCCACAGACAAGTATTCCCATTAAAACCTCCACTTCTCTAAATGCCAGTAATTGGCCCCCAGCTGACAGCCTCAAAATAGGCCAAGATGTGGGCGATAAATGAAGTGGACTGACATGAAACATATTCCTTCCAGAACCAGGTGGAGACTCCCTCCCGCAGTCACAGAGGAAGCTAGGGCTGTGCTCTGGTTCATGTCATTCCTGCCTTTTGGGAGTTGAGCTATATTTCTATCTCCCAGGTCAGCAAATGTCCAGCTCTGTGACTGTGAGAAATGACAAAGTAGACTCTCCTGAAGGACACGAGTGGGGCCTCTGCCCAGGACAGAGTG
>NW_005294210.1:0-596 GCF_000412655.1 Myotis brandtii
TCGATGCTCAACCACTGAGCCATGCCGGCCGGGCTCTGGTTCTGCCACTTCTGAAAACAGGACCCCACCTGGCAATCTCGCTGAGACCTAGTTTTCTCACTGCCAAGTGGGGGTCCCTGGGGTGGTCGGAGCATAGTGGAGGCAGCCACTTCAGCCTCCGTGGCACCTGCCAGGGAGACGCGGCCTGTGGAGGGACCCACGGTTGCCAGCTGCAAGGTTCTCTCTCGTGGCCGGAACTCACCACATTCTGAGGTCGCCATGGACACTGTCCTTGGGGGTGAGGTGGTGGCTCCCCGGCCATGCCCCGCCAGGCCATCCTGTCCCAGGAGGAGAAGCGGGCCCGGGCCCGGGAAAGGGACCGCCTGAAGAAGCGGCGGCGGCGGGAGGATGGGCTGAAGCGCAGCCTGGAGAGGCAGCGCAACGCCCTGGCCATGAGGCGGTGGCGGGAGCAGCGGAAGGAGGAGTGCAGGGCCACAAGGAGGCGCCGGCAGGAGGCTGAGGACCTGGACCAGGAGAAGAGGAAGGACCTCGAGACTAAGCAGCAGAGGCAGCAGAGAAGGAGGGAGGAGCAGGCGAGGGCCTCCAGGAGGGAAGGC
>NW_005294211.1:0-596 GCF_000412655.1 Myotis brandtii
AGAGAAAAGCAAATGTTATTAAGAAAATCATAAGGAAAATACACTTGTGGTATTTATTGGGAAAAAAATCCACGTATACCTGCTCAGTTCAAACCCATGTTGTTCAAAGGTCAACTGTGTTACGCAAAGATGAACAAGTTCTTTATGTGAGCGGGGGAACACCCCAGCAGAGCAGACTCCCAGACTTCAGACGCTGTTGCAGCAGCCTGGGGCCCATGACAGTCAAGGCAAGGCGGTTGCTGGTTCCAGCTGAGGTTAACAGCAGTCAGGACTTCTGTCTCAGTACCCTTCTGCCCGCTCAACTCCTGTGCTGGGAGGAGGAAGAGGAAGGAGAGGGGAAAAGGTAAAAGAAAGATCAGGGATTGAAAGAGGAAGAAGTAGCTTTGCTGGCTTTTCACTGAAGAGGCCAGGTGATGTGTGCACACAGTAGAGTTTGAGAAGCCCAGCTCTTTAAAGCACCTGGTCTGATTTACCTTCCCACCAGCCCTGTGTCAGACCACCCACTGCACACTATTTTCCAGTGTTAGGTGAACACAGTGTCATATTATTTAGTTTTGTAATTCTTTGGTTATCACTGATGTTAATTTTTTTGTATT
>NW_005294212.1:0-596 GCF_000412655.1 Myotis brandtii
ATTTGTATAGGCAATTTCAAAAATTGGCAATTTCATAGTGTTGAACTTATATGGGATTTTGATGGTGTTAAGTGCTAAGGAGAAAAAAAGTAAAGTACTAAAAGGAATAGGAAATGTTGAGGTTAGGAGTTTTTAGTTAAGGAAAGCCTTCACAGAAAAGGTAAGATTTGAGCAAAGGTTGCAGAGGGTAAGAGACCAGCCAAAGGCATATCTGGGGAAAAGAACATTCCAGGCAGAATGAACAGTATATGCAAAGGCCCTGAGGTGGGACCATCAAGGAGGCCGAGGACGTGGGTGAAGGATGAGTAGAAGCATCAGGATGCCTTCTGCTTGACTCTGAGTAAAAGGGGAGCCCTTTGTGAAGAGTTTTACTTGCTCAATGTAATATTTCAGGAGGATCATTGGCTACTGGGTTGAGCAAAGGCTGCAGGGGCAAGGGCAGAAGTAGGGGGACCAATTAGAAGGCCATCACAATAATCTGGGAAGAGATAATGGTGAGCTACACCAGGTGGCGGCAGCAGGTGGGGTGTGGTGGCCCACTTCTGGATTTGTCTAGAAAAGCGGTTCTCAACCTGTTGGTCGCGACCCCTTTGGCG
>NW_005294213.1:0-596 GCF_000412655.1 Myotis brandtii
GGAGATGATGGGGGTCGGGAGATGATGGACAAAGCGTTAAAGATGCGAGCGGCACTGTAATTTGGAGACAGGCAGTTAGCAGAGCCTGACAGTGGGGGGATAAAGGAGCACTTAGGAGGTAATGTTCACTTCATAGTTTGCTTCACGATACGAATGTAGGCTTTCATCTGCACTCAACCCTACATAACCTCCCGGGGGCTAGGGAGCCCTGTGTACAGCGTGACGTTTCCAATAGCCAGATGACGGTCCATTTGGGATGCATTACAAGCCTGCTCTCTGTCATCAAGCATTCCCGAGCCCATATTGCATCCATATGGAGCCTGGACCCCTTGCCCGTCCAGTTCTCTCCCGTTTGGGGAAAAAAATGGGAAAACGGGGAGGGGGGAAAGGGGGGACAATTTCGCATGGAAGTCTTCCTTCATATTCTCTTTCGTCTCACTTTTCTAGATTGGAAACCAAAAATGTATACGATGGTGGATCAGCCAGGAACGACTGTTAATCACCCCAGAGCGGAAGTGAACCTGAGTCTCATCCACTTGATATGCAACCTCCTGTCTCCGAAACCATATTGATCCATGAATTTCCCTCCAAATAGG
>NW_005294214.1:0-596 GCF_000412655.1 Myotis brandtii
GGGGGGATGAGGAGGGGCTGTGTCCCGGGGAAGGTAGCCACAGCTCTGACCATCAGAGTGCTACAAATGGCTGAGATCCATGTGGGTCCTCACTGCCTGCCCGCACCTGAACCGGAGTCTCTATGAACCTAAAGTAAAGACACTGATTTAAATAAAATCCAACAAGAGAAAGCAGCTCTGCCCCCTTCTCGCTGAGTCCCAGACATTCTTTAGAACATGGTTTAGACCTCACATGGCCACTGAGCTCTCTGTCCTGTGGCCCTGGAAGACACAGTCCCAGAGGCGTGGGCTCAGCCCCAGCTGGCTTTGGGGGAGGAGCTCTCGGCAGTCGAGGTGTCTGGCAGCGTGACCAGCCCCCGCGACAAAGAAGCTCCTTGACCATTCTCCCTGCGCCCCAACCGCTTCCTGCCAAGCTGCATAACTGGGAAAGGGAACCCCGCTCCATTCATTCACAGGGAACCAACCGGCTGCGCTGCGTTCCCACCACAAAGGAAGGATTCAGCGGGGCCCTCTCGGCCAAGGCTCAGCCCACAATCACTTTTGTCACCAAGTTCCAGTCCCAGGCAGCAGGGAGGGCGTGGGGCCGGGGGACAGGC
>NW_005294215.1:0-596 GCF_000412655.1 Myotis brandtii
CGGGTGCAGGCACGAGGCCTGCGTGACTCAGCTTGGCCGACCTTTGCACCCTCGCCTGTCACACGGGGTCAGTCTTACTCAGAGGGCCGTGAAGGAAAATGAGCGGAGTGTGTAAAGACGGTCAGGTATCTTTTACTCCGATTCACAGTCCCAAATGTCATCTAACTGTTCTGTTTTACGCAATAACGTTGCCTCTTTAATTTGTCGGGGCCGGAGCGTCAGAGACGGAGCATCGGGGTGGGCGCACAGTCCGTGTGTGTCCGGGACGTGCTGCCCAGAGCGTGGGCATCGGCTGCGGGACTGGGCTCTGTGTATCCCCGAACGGAAACATTTCCCTCAACTCCAGACACCACGTCGGAGTATCTTCCCATTCCGATCAATTACGCTTCTCCACGCGATGGCTCCTCCTGGTAACGGGGTCCACACAGCAGGCGCCCCGGGCAGTGCATGGGATCATCTCAGGTGTTCCTCATGGCCCTGTACGTTGGGGGTTTCTTTACTGGGAAAAATGTGAATTGCAAAGCGCATACATATGTGTCTCCGTGTGCGTGTATGCATATATGTACCAGTATGTGTATCTCTGTATATGTGTGTTC
>NW_005294216.1:0-596 GCF_000412655.1 Myotis brandtii
TGTAGCACATTAACTCTGTTTCACATCCTGCTCCAAGAAGGTCAGAGGAGGACTTGCCCCCCCTTTGCAGGTGAGACCCCTGAGCACCGGGAAGGAAAGCCATCATCTTGGGCCCCAAAGAGGGATGCCCACAACTGGGACGGTGCCCCAGACCACCTCTCACCTATGCAGCTGGGCTGGGTGCCGCTCCACGTCCCATCTGACTGGCAGAACCTCCGTGGCGAGCCCACCAGCACCAGAGGGGGCTGGCAGGAGAAGGAGACGGACGACCGGTAGGAGAAGCCGCGGTCCTCTCTCCTCCCCCGGGCCGGGACCCCAGGATCTCCGCAGAACACAGCTGGGAGCACAAGGGAGAAAGGCAGGTCCAAGCTGCTTTCCAGAACCCAGTGTGCGATCCCATGGTCCCCACCCCCCTGCTGCTGTTTCCTCTCCTTCCCATATTCAAAGTGCTTATCAATAACCATCCAAGTAACAGAGAAACACTACAGGAAGTTTAGAACATCGAGAAAAAATGAACTCTCAGCCCCTACCCATTGTTCTCCCCTTGCTCCTCCCCCATTTTCATGCCCATCCCCTTCTGGTCTTTGTTTACTTGT
>NW_005294217.1:0-596 GCF_000412655.1 Myotis brandtii
TTGTTTGTTTGTTTTAGATTTCCAAGCCTACACTCAGACTTGGGAGTGACTGTAAAGTATGCAGATTCTAGGCATGTCCTCAGAGAAGAAAACAGTTGGCTGCTTATGGGGATAATGACTCTAACATAATTCTGGTATTCAGGACCTGGGCAGCAGATCCTTCAATCTAATCCCATGATTTTCTAGGTATGAATTTTTCAGGCTGAGGACATCAGGTATGGGCTTGCCCATTCCTCAAAGCCCCTGAAGTTTATATATGTGGATTATAAAGAAGAAAAGGTCCACTTAGTGACTCAGCAATTTTACTGTTTTAATCTGTGCTATAAGAATCAGTCATAGCAAGAGAAATATAAATAAATCAACATGTAAATAAATAATACCTACTTTTGTGTGTACTCATTCACCAAACCTTTGTTGGCACTGGCTGTAGTCACACCATTGTCATTGTGTGCTCTGGGAAGGCAGATCGCTAACACTTGTTTTTGAACATCAAGGAATAATAATCTCAGGGAGACAGACACAAGCCATCAGCATGTTGGGAAGCATGCGACTTGGTTGTAAAGTCTGTAAGGAGGACATTCTGATAAAAGGGAAGT
>NW_005294218.1:0-596 GCF_000412655.1 Myotis brandtii
ACAGATTAAGTCAAGGCCAGGGAGAAGGAGGACACCGCAAAAGGGAAGACGGTGGAGGCTGTCCCGTGACCTCTATGCACCCTGCTTCCCTCAGGAACATCTCTTATAGTGTTAGTTAACATTTGGTGGCACAGCTATGACGATCAGGCTTAGGTGCTCTTTGCATACAGATACCATTACATAAAAAACCCTGCTGTGGCTCTCATTCCTTTTCACAAGTTCTGTGGCTAGGAAAGGTTCCATCATTTGGCCAGGACCAGACAGCGATTTGCCAGCCCTAGACCCCAGGTCTGTGACAGCAACATTGCGGGTCCTTACCGCACTCCCCTGAGGCCTGTACATTAACCCGACAGAGCCCCGTCATCCCAGAGGCACCTGAGGTCCAGAGAGTCAAAGAGACTTATCAAGACAGAACGACAATAGCTGCAAACTTGGGAGGACTTCTCATATTAACGTATCCCATGATCCTTTGCTGAATTGAAGCCTTGTTTCCCCTTCTAAGTGAAACATTCCCTGAGGGCTAGAACCCACTGTATGCACTTCCATCTATTCTCTAACCACCTAGCACCATGGTCGGCAAACTGCGGCTCGCGAGC
>NW_005294219.1:0-596 GCF_000412655.1 Myotis brandtii
AGGAGTCTTGGACTCAAGAAGTTAAGGGCTAATTAGGCACATATGACAGCAGAGTCAGGACGAGGGCTCAAGCCTCCTGGCTCCTAGTCTAACGTTCAGGAAAACCCTCCAGCAGATTTAAACGTTAGCACAGTTTCCTTTGTTAGTGAACAGGAACAAGGAGAGCTATCACTTTCCTGCACTTCTGCTACCTCACCTAAGGACAGTTTCCACAGGGAAAGTAATGAGCACCATGTTCCGTCTAAATTGGTCTCCTTGCTGCAAAGCTGACTCCATCTATTTCCGGGAGGAAAAAAGTTGGGCGCTTGCGGCTCCCCGTGGAGTTCTGCAGGAGGATTGGACCAGAGGGGAGCATCACAATGGGCCAGCCTGCCCCGGGTTCATAATGGAAGAGGCAGACCTGCATTAGATTGTGGATTGAGAGGCTCTCTGCTTGGAGCTAGATTTCCTTATCTGGGAGCTGGGCAGAACACGGTTTTAGGTTTTTATGCTAAAGAGTTTGTCTTAATCAGTTCAGGCTGCTACACCAAAAATACCATAGACCGTGGTTTAAACAACAAACATTTATTTCTCATAGTTCTGGAAAACTGGGAAGT
>NW_005294220.1:0-596 GCF_000412655.1 Myotis brandtii
ACAAATTTTGTGCACCAGGCCTCTAGTAGTTACATAAGATGAGTAAGTTCCAGAGATCTGTTGAACAATATAGCACCTGTAATTAACAATAAAGTATTGTGTGCTTAAAATTTGTTAAGAAGGTAGATCTCATGTTAAATGTTCTCACCAAAACAAAAACAAAGGGACACAAGGAAACTTTGGGAAGTGATGGATATATTTTTTTACATTGATTTTGGTGATGGTATCACAAATGTATACAAATGTCCGAACTTACAAATGATTAATTATGTGCAGTTTTTTTTGTATGCCAATTAAACCTCAATAAAAAGGAAAAATATTGACTGGCTACCTAACTTAAAAATTCAACAAATGTATTGAGTGTGTATATGTACAGGATACTATGCTAGCTGCTAAGGAAAAACAAAGATGAATTAGGCAGGGAAGCTTCCTTCAAATTGCTTATAATTGGGGCACACTATGTGCTAGAACACAAGGCAAAGGTTCAGGAAAAGAGCTCAGATCTTCATGGACATGAGAAGACATTTGAGCTGGGCCCTGAAAAATGGGAAAGATTGGTCATGTAGAGAACATGAGGACGAAGGTGCACCAAGCAA
>NW_005294221.1:0-596 GCF_000412655.1 Myotis brandtii
GGACCAAATGAAATGTCATCTTAGATACACGTCTCATCCTATTTCTCTGCTAGTTTAATTTAATCATGGTTCTTGGCCCCCGCCAGCTACTGTCATTTGGACTTCATAAGTGTACCTGAATGATTTAAAACAATAATCAATAGCTTATGGATTAAATCCAAGTCCTCTTCAGGACAATTGTTTTCCATTGCAATCACGTACTGAGGAAGATCTCATTCATTTCCTACTACATCTGCTCACCTAACATCTGTGGTATCAGGGTTTTATTGAGGTTGATCAGACAAATTCTACCAATAATTCAAATGTGACTCCCAGTTGCAGTACAATTGTGAATGTCGGTGTTATCATTACAAACCAGGAATTACGACGAGTATCCAGTGTCCCTTTCCAACAGAAATGACCCTGCCCACTCTACCCACTATTACTTGTGCCCTTGAACTTGGTCCTAGGCCAAGTTCAAGATTCCAGATGCTCTGCTGGCATAATCAGACACTGTCCCTCAGCTCACAGGATAAACTGAAATGGGTTCCCAGCGAGAAGGGTCTTTAACGTGGCTCCTAGGCCACTCCTCTGCTCTCTAATTTCCACCCCTAAGG
>NW_005294222.1:0-596 GCF_000412655.1 Myotis brandtii
GCCGACGCTCTATCCACTGAGCCACACCAGCTCGGGCTCACGTTTGTATTTTTATTTATTTCTTTTCCCACGTTTGCATTTTTAAAGGACAGTTTCCTGGTTCATAGGAGACCCTGCACCTTGTCCTGGAGTCGCTGTCAGGTGGGGCCCCTCTCCCAGGGCCGGAACGCAGGGCCCGGCCTTTCCGGGGCAGGTGGGCAGTTTCTCCGCCACCAAGTCTTTCCTCCTTCCAACCACCAGGTTCCACCTCTTCCTGCGCTCTGTTCCGCCCCCGGGTCAGTCTGTCTGTCTGTTCCGCCCCCGGGTCAGTCTGTCTGTCCCCGGGTCTGTCTGTCTGTCTGTCTGTCTTCCCCGGGAGTCTAGGGCGCTTCCCTATTATGACTTTGGATCATGTGGCTGATTTACATTCGTGTCCTCGGTCCGTTTTTAATGGCGTTTCAGTGACATTATCCCGCCACTGCGTGTCCTTCTTCCTGTCCAGCAGGTGCAGGTCACCGTAGGGACGGGCCAGGCGGTGGGCAGCAGGGAGCCCATGGACCGCACTGCTCCCCGGGATGGACCCTGCTCCCCTGGATGGGCCCTGCTCCCCGGGATGG
>NW_005294223.1:0-596 GCF_000412655.1 Myotis brandtii
GCCTGGGGAGGGGAAGGAAGTGGAGAGGATGGGGTCACTAGGGGGAAATACTTTCAACAATAAAGATAAATTTCAGAAATGAATTCCCTCAGGTCTGAGCTCATATCGAGAGTAAATGATCATCAGCTAAGGTTTACGGAACTACAGCAGATTTTTAAAAAGGAAATTAGAGCCCAGGGAGGAGAAGGGTCTTGCCCAAAGTCCACAATAAAGTCTGAAGCAGGCTTCAAAGTACTTAATATGTTTCTATTTATAATTGGAGTCTTTAATTTTCTCTGTCTCTTTAGTGATTGATGTTCATGTATGTAATTGGCTGACTGTGTCTGAAACTGCTCAATTTTACGATGTCCTTCTCTCTGAGCACTGGGTGTAATAGATACATTCAGGACTTAAACATCCCTTCAAAAGTAAGTAAATAAAGCAGTGGCATAATTAATCATTTTCCTTCATAATATAACTTCTATTCATATTTTGCTAATGTATGAGGGAGGGGAACACTTCTAATTGTCATACATGTTTTATATTGCTTAGAAAACCTAAGTCAATGTCCATAGTCTATTTGAACTGTGCAGCATGTTCCTATTGATCTCAGAGAA
>NW_005294224.1:0-596 GCF_000412655.1 Myotis brandtii
CCAGGCCTCTAGTTAAACAATAACCACTGCTTCTAATTCTGCTCCTTTAAATATAACAAAATCAATTGTTTCCATATAAAACTGAGTACTAGATATTGACCTCATAGACCCTATGGAGTAATGGCCCCACAAACATAAGAAGACTAATAGGAGCAAAACCCATAAGAATTGGAATTGTCATCTCAAACTATTGATTAAGCTACCTTAATATTCTATTGCAATAGAAGTCAAAGAAGGATTCAGGCAAATTATGAACACTTTTTTTTAGAAAATATGTCTTACATTATACTGTCCTTGCAGAACCTTGTCCTCTGGGTGGAAAGCCTAATGTAAATTGTATAATTCCAATGTGTTATCAGCAAAATAAGCATAAATTGTTTGCTAATGATTTACCATCTCACTATACCGTATTCAGCGCTACCTGAAGCAAAAATTTGCACTTTGGCAGTATGTCCACATTTAATGGCAGGGTTTATCATGATAACCAGTTTTATTCAAATTCACAAATTAGAACCAACTAATTTCAATATTAATGCATCAACATTTTCATTAAGCTCCATGCTATGGCTGAATATTTCAACCTCCAAAAATTCACA
>NW_005294225.1:0-596 GCF_000412655.1 Myotis brandtii
TTATTTTATATTTGTTTCAGGTGTAGAGCATAGTGGTCAGAAAACTATTTAATTTACAAAGTGATCCCCCTAATCATTCTAATACCACCTGGCACCATACACAGGTATTACAATGTTATTGACTGTATTTCCTAAGGTGTACTTTGTATCCCTGTGACTATCTTTCTTTTTGAGCATGAAGGTTCTTTTATTTTCATTTTGTTTGCTTTCGTTTTCTGTACATCATTTTGAACGTCCTGCCTGTAAAGGGACCTTAGTTGAAAACAGTTGACCCAGTGCTGAAGCTTCCTGAGGTGAAGACAGCAAGGTGCCTGAGGTTATTTACAAACAGCTCATCATGATAAACCGGTTGAAAATGCCAGGGAGAGCAGGTTCCTGTAGTTCTCCAGCATCACAGGCCTGTACAAGGCCTCTGAGCTGGGTTCAGGTATTCCCACTCCTCCTGAGAGAACTTCACAGCCTCATCCTTGAATGTTAGCCATCCCTGCATCAAACATACAGATTTCTCTGTGCCAAAGGGGGGAAATGCAACTCCAAGAAACAGATCTAAAGAATCTCCAGCCCTAGCCGGTTTGGCTCAGTTGATAGAGCGTTGG
>NW_005294226.1:0-596 GCF_000412655.1 Myotis brandtii
AAAAAAAATTAAATGCCTGGAAATTACATATGAAATTATAGAAGAAATAAGGAAGCCATTTAGAAAAATAAAACATAATTTACATTTCCATATTTGTTTTTCCATCTTTAATATTCTTTCTACCCATATTTAAAAGAGATAACTTTAATCTCTACATCTCATAGAAGATAAAAGCTCAAAAAATTATCTTAAAAACTGAAATCTGCTCAGATAAGGCAAGTGTACTATATCATCATTTTCTTTTAAATAAATAGAAGCGCTGTAAAATGGACTATATAGAAGTGCTAAAGAAATTCAACTTAAAAAAATAAGTTGAGAATCTAAGGATACTGATCTTTCCCTGACAACTCAAACTCAGCAGCAGTGCCAGAAAGCAGAAATCTGAATTCCTCACATTTCTTTACCATCCAAAAAACCCTCCCACAAACACAAAACTGTCTACCCATCTTTCTGTTTTTAACTATCACTTCTCTAATATGAGGGAAAAAAGGAGAACTACTGAAAATCTATTCATCAATGTTCGTGCAGAAAGCTGACCAAAGTAACTGGTGGACTTCCCCATTATGTGATTTTCCCACATGACAGGACATGTTATC
>NW_005294227.1:0-596 GCF_000412655.1 Myotis brandtii
CTCATATGTATGCATACAAGTCCTTTGGTTGATCTCTGCTACTGTCACGAGAAAAAATGTAAAAATGGCTGCAGTACTTTGCAACTCTTTTTTTTTTTAAATCAAGAAGTGCACTCTATTTCCCCATCCCTTGAATCTGGTCTGGTGTTGTGACTAGCTTTGACCAGTGGAATGCCACTGAAGCTCAAAACATTCTAAGACCTGGATTCTAGAGACTTTTCAGCTTTTGCTAGCATGTTCTTGAAATCATGAGCCTGCCATGAGAAGAATCCACAGTTAATCCTCACAATACGCATAATTACTTAGGAGGTAGGTAATACTATTATCCCCACTTTAATGATGAGGAACCTGGAGCATAAAGAGGTTAAGTAACTTGGCTGAGGTTATAGAGTTAATTATTGGTCATATAGGCTAACTGTTGCCTAGGATTCAAACCCAGGCATTCTGATACAGAACCTGCACTCCTAGCACCACACACTTAGGCAGAGATAAGTGTTCTGATTAACCAGGGAGAGGTAGAATCTCAACAGGAGGAGTATGCACCCATCACTTTGGGTAACATTTATCAGAGTCGCAATTACTTGTTCAAAAATATG
>NW_005294228.1:0-596 GCF_000412655.1 Myotis brandtii
GACTTGGAAATAGGATTTAAAGACAAATGTAGTAAATGGAAATATAACAACAGTATCCAGATCTTATCAATACACATTTCCTTTAGAGCCTTTTGCAAATTGAAATGCCCTATCCTAGGAAGAAATATAAAGGACATTTTATTGTCTAAAAGAATAAAGTTCCATGTTTCTTGTAAAAACAAAATTGATTACTTAGTGACAAAAAGGTTACAGGTTTCTGATATTAGTCCTATAAGCCAGGTTGTTAAAATTTCAAAGCCACCCAACATTCCATGGATTCTTTATCTATCTGTAGAGGTTTGAAAGAAATGAGATGAAAGATCTCTTGAGTATGGATTCTGCTCTTCATTCTGCTTGAGATTGGTCTCTGGTACCCAGGAACTAGTTCTTTAGCATCTCTAAGCTTCACGTTACTCATTTTAAAATGAGCTTAGAGATATCATTAGCAAATATTCAAGGGGCCGGAGTTCTGACCAACAGTTGCTCAACATTTCTGAAAGCAATGATGGTGGTTATTGCTAACTGTGACATTGAACCTGTGAGAGCCAGGAGCTGAGTGATACTCTAGAGCAGTGGTTCTCAACCTTCTGGCCCTT
>NW_005294229.1:0-596 GCF_000412655.1 Myotis brandtii
GTATAGGGAGGTACTTACCAGTAACTGGATATTTTAGGCCATAAATGAATTAGAAGCTGGGCTTGTATCTAGGAGATCAAAATATTTAGGATCTTTTGTAAGATCCTACACATCTTGTGTAACATGATGTATCTGTCTCTTTCTAGAACTCCCATTGGAGTATGTTTTGTTCTCAGTGACATTCTTGCCTCTGACTTCATTCTCCCCTAATTTACATTTCCCCCTAATTTATGGGGAGAGTTGAAACAGTGTAACATTTAATATTAATTAGCTCATATTTCTCAGTGCGGGGCAGGAGAGAGATACTGCTGGTCTCTACTTGCTTAAATAAGCAATTTACAGAGGATTTTACAAGAAGAATCACTATCTTACCACCAAGAACGTAAGACCGTAGTCACCAAGAAGTACTACAACTGTCTTCATAATTTTGTGGTGAGGAGTTTGTTCCTTTAATCTGTCAATTACTTTTCCCTTTTCATCTTAAGATTCTCAGAAGTAGGTAATTGAAGAGTATAAGTCTTGTTAAAATACCAATTGAGGGTGCAGTGGTACACTGGATAGTACAGTAGTAATTTTAGCGAGTATATAAGGAATGC
>NW_005294230.1:0-597 GCF_000412655.1 Myotis brandtii
CTATTTTCACTTTTCACTTGTAAATTATCACCACCTGACATTAGCAGCAGTCGTTAGAGCATTGGCTCTGGAGCAGGTGACCCCTGGCTGTGGCCTTGGGCCCACTGCTCAGCCTCAGGTCACTCGTAGGGTTGTTCCTCACAGAATTAAAGCAGAGATGTTGTCACATACTTAGAACAGAGGTTGAAACAGTGGCTTCTTAATAAATGTTCATTATTCTTATTGTTTCAAATTAGTTTGGTAAGATTATTTGGATATGTCTATAGTGGGTGGTAATGTATATTTGCATAAGTAATTTTTATCTTTAATTGTTCACTAACTGGGACTTAAGAACTGTATTGTTTAATCATTCATTACACCACTATCAAAGTAGATGATTTTATAATCCCCTCAAAATTTGCTTGTTCATTTATAGGTCATTACTGTGGTCTGTGAATTGTCTATTTAATAATTTATAACATTACCAAATGGAATGTAATTAAACTGCTATCATTTTTATTTTTTAGAGATTTGCATTATAAAAATATGAACACATATCCTCATAAATATAAATAAGTCATTCACATGTTACCAACAGGTGTTTTGTTTTGTTTTTGT
>NW_005294231.1:0-597 GCF_000412655.1 Myotis brandtii
CTCTCTCTCTCTCTCTCTTTCTCTTTCTCTCTCTCAGTACTGTTTTATTTATTTTTTTCCTTTTTTGTGTCATTTAAATCACACAGCAACAGTGTAATATAGGTCAGCTAATTCCCACTTACAAATGAGGAAAGAAACTTAGATGAATTCTTCCAAGCTCACACAGTACATGGCATAGCCAGAGTTTGAAACCAGGTCTCTGTCACTTCAAAGTTCAATCTCTTCTCTTTTCACCCTTTACTTTTTCTCAGTTGGCAGCTATTCTGCCTCATGCACTGGATCTGAACAGTGAAAACAATAGACCAGAGGAATGAGGAAAAAATAAAAAACAGAAATAAGATATGGTAGTGACAAATCAGAAAGTAACAAAAAATGCTGGATGTAGTTTTTAAAAGGTATTGTTCTTATTTTTTAAAAAAAAGAATAAGAAAAATGAATAGAGCAGAAGAAACACAACTCCCAACGTAATCCAGTGACATCACATTTCCCATAAAGCCCAGTTCTTAAAGCCAGCAGGGCTGTGGCTAAACCGAGCCCCAGCTGCTTCCACTCATCCACTTGGGGCTTTGACAGCTTCCTCCCCTCAAGCCATTTATC
>NW_005294232.1:0-597 GCF_000412655.1 Myotis brandtii
GGCCGCTGTCCGGGGGTGCGCCGGGCCAGACAGCCCCGCTCTGTGCCCTGTGGACAGAGGGCACATTCAGCCCCAGGGGGGTGCGCCCAGACCCCCCTGCGCCCTGGAGTGTGGGCAGCCCTGCTCAGACCCTGGGATCCGACCGTCGCCTGGAGGATGCTGCGTGGTGCACGCGGCTGTGTGTCTGCACGTGGCTGTGTGTGGCCTCCCTCTCCTGTGTGGTCTCCGATCGGGCTGTCCCTGACCTGGGCTGCCTGTGGGTGTCACCATTGCCCCCTGGCGTCCCAGCTGGGCTGTAGGTCCGAGCGTCCGTTCTCTGAGCGGGCGAGGGGAGAAAGGCGGACATGCTCTGAGGAAGGGGCCTCCCCTCCCCTTTCCCACCGCTGTTATGGGGCAACTTCTGTGGCACCCCGGGGTCCTAGGGAACCCGCTTTGGGAACCCCTGGCCTGGGAGTCCAATGTAGCTCAGTGAGACCAGGAGGACTCGGGACTGGAAGTGGCCCTGGAGATCACCTGGTCCTCTGCTTCCTTCCAAAATGACCCACAGAGGTTCCGACTTGGAAGTGGACGGTGTGAGAGCCGGGGCCCACCAGGGAC
>NW_005294233.1:0-597 GCF_000412655.1 Myotis brandtii
AAACTGCCAATGCTAAGTAGTATTAAGAATCTTTTAGTTCAGATACAACTGCAAGAAGAGCACATCACAGGGTTAACAATTTACCAGTTGAACACTGAGTGTAACTACCAGAAAGAACTAAACTACACTAGCTATGGGACTTAAAGAAAGAGCACAATCAACAATTTATGCTAAGCCTTACCTTCTTAAAACATAAACTTGGCAATGTTTATTACTCAAGAACAAAATAATCATGGGGTCTCATGGTGCCTATCACTGTGTGAAAGGACTTCTGCTAATTTCTGCACCTACAAAGGGAGTTTCTTATTGGGAAGAAGTCATGCATCTCTGGTCGGAGCTGGGAATTGTGCCTCGGGTTTACGTCTAGTGGAAGGGAACAAAATTTGCAATCCCCAATAAATCCCGTTGACATAAGGAATCTCTTAGGCTGATTATTTTTATGAAATTGCAGGCATAGAAAAGCTCTCAAACTGAGTAGAAGTGATTCTTTTGCAAGAGACATCTACTTAGTACAAGGGAAATCTCCATTTGTAGGGGTGTCTCCCTAGCTGTACCAGGAAGAGAAGGATAACCTTACCTCTTGACATTCTTATCAAC
>NW_005294234.1:0-597 GCF_000412655.1 Myotis brandtii
CACATAAGTTTTCACTTCTCTGTGTAATTGCTGGCTTGCATGGTAATTGTAGGTTCATGAGAAGCTACCAAGTATTTTCCAGAGTGGCTATACCATTTTACATTCCCACCAACAATGTGTGAGAATCCAGTTTCTCTGCATCCTTGCTGGCGTTTGGTATTGCCACTATTTTTAAGATGAGCTGTTCTGACAGGTGTGCGATGTTAGATTGCCAGGGTCTTAATTTGCATTTCCTTAGTGGCTAGTGATAATGAACATCACTGACCGGGAGATGTTCTTTCGTCTGACTTAGGGAGTGGTTACTTTGGAATGGCATATCTCCTTAATACCCAGCTCTGTGGTTGTTTCATATTTCACAAGACAACAATTAAGAAAAAAAGAAGAAAGGAAGAGCTGAGCTTAATATTTTAAGGTATTATTTTCCTTCACCCATTTTTAAAAAATAGGGCGACCAAGAGTAAGGCACTGAGGTAACCTGACCAGTGGTAGGCAAGACAGGGACCAGGTGTTCCCAAGTGGAAATCCTGTGCTATTTTCAACTGACCTCTGTGTTACACAGGCTTCCAAAAAACAAACTCCCTTCCAAAGCAGACTGAC
>NW_005294235.1:0-597 GCF_000412655.1 Myotis brandtii
TTGCATATTAGCCTTTTATTATATAGGATTCTTCAAAATTGGCACAAATTTCAAAAGATAGGCCAAAAAAATTAAATTGTTCATTGTCAACCAAATAAAGCCCTTATTATCTTAAATACAATATGAAACTTTCTAAAAAGCATATCAAAATAGATATGTTACCTCGATTTGTATAATTCATATCAAAGTAGACTTGCATCTTAATGGTGTCCAGGGATGGATTTTTATCATCCAGTAGCCGATTCACACAAACCTAGAAAACAATACCCCATGAATGCTTCTAGTTATAGTTTCTAAAGTGATCCAAAGTATTTTCTAAACTTATTTTTAAAAAAATAAGGAAAACATCATTTCTGAGCTTTTGGCTAAGATTAAGTGTGAAAATAAAGGAAACATCAAAGTAATAGTTTTTGATACTTATCTACCAATAACTCCTCTTATTATTTTTTCTTTTTGAGGATTTCATACTTTATTATTCACCGAACCAAGAACATTTATTAAGTAGTAAGTTATTTCCCCAGAGTTAACCAGTATCACCATACCCAGGTGGGTTAATAGTCTAGTTCAGTGGTTCTCAACCTTCCCAATGCCGCGATC
>NW_005294236.1:0-597 GCF_000412655.1 Myotis brandtii
TGCCTTTTCCAGTTTCATGAAAAACTGCAGGTCTATGCTACTCCTTGGATCTAAACCAGTCTTTGCAATAAACCAACACAGTCAATATTTTATTTCTTGAATTTTCACCAAATCCCAGCATCACCCCCACCACACATACAGAAGCCTGTGGAGTTGCCATGGAGCTCTTAAAGGGTTTCCATTCCAACCTGTCTGACATATGTATGGTACAGCAGGGATCAGGAAGACAACGCCAAAGTGTGATACCTGCCTCAGTTTCCCTGTAGAATTCCTTGAAGCTCAGCTCTATCATGCCTACTACTACTGAATGCTGGGTAAAGAGAAAAACAGGAGCGGAGCACTTCCCTCATCACATATTGTAAGAGGCAAGAGGTCTCACCTGTGAACATACAGGCAAGGTCTTAAGTGAGCAGGAGGTAACTAGTACCCTACCCCCCAGGGGAGGCACCACAGTCTATAGTCCAGAGAAGATCCAAGAAGTGTATGTATTCTAGTGGACGAGAAACAGAAACCTGAGAGCAGTTACCTGCACAATCTGATTTATTTAGATATATTCTGCCTAGTGGAGTCTCTCTCTCTCTCTCTCTCTCTCTCTCT
>NW_005294237.1:0-597 GCF_000412655.1 Myotis brandtii
TTTTTTTAAATTATATTGAATTGATTATGTAGCTATTGTTCTATCAAGGACTAAGTCACTATAAATAACATTTCCAGTGTTACATAGGACTACTTCCTTAAAGGAAACTCTCAGTTTTTTTCTCCAAGCCACAGTCACTTGTATATTACAAAAATTTTTATATACAGTAATAGTCAGGAACCCAGGCAATCTATCATCTTTGATCAAGAGAAGTATAAATCATTTATTCGTGATTTACCATTCCTAACTTGATTCATTGATTCATCTTCAGATAAGACAAGGTCAGTACAAAAAAAAAATGATTAAGCTTCTTGCCCTCAGGGGAGAACAGCTTAACCAACAAATTCATCTTCACATCTGACCTCATGAATCTTGACACTGAGAGTTCTGTAAGAATAGAAATAGCCCTTAATGGAAGATGGCCATTCAAATGGAAATGTCTGTATAAGCGTGAAAATAATGAAAAGATTAACAATGAAAATATGATAGGTGTGTCACCAGCTATCTTAGTCCTCACTATGAAACAATCTGATTCACCTAACATGCAATAATCTATTCTGATCAATATTTCTTCCACTTTAAGTGATTATTTTTTTT
>NW_005294238.1:0-597 GCF_000412655.1 Myotis brandtii
CTGCCATTTACCTCCCCTCTTTCAAACAAAACTGTGTAAGAGATTTGTCTGTTGTCACTGTTTCTGATCCTCAGCTGCCGTTCTCTCCTCAATCACTGCAGTGCAGCTACTATCCCATTGCTTCAGTGCCATGGCGCTTGTCAATAACCACTCTGCTCCAAATCCAGTGGTTGCTTATCCAAACTCGCTTTACTTCCCAGCTCAGCAACATTCATCACAGGTGACCCACCCCATTGGTCAGGACATCGCACTGCCTTAAGTTCGTGGTTTTTCTTCCTGTTCAGTTTTCTTTGATGAGTTCGCCTCTGAGAGATCTAGAGATGCTGGAATGGCCCAGGGCTGGTTCTAAAAACTTTTTTGGAGTCAGTCCACCTTGTCCATATACATAATACAACGTCCTTCAAAGGCTTAAAATGCCATCTTTATGCTAAGAAGTCCAAAATGGAGTTGTATATACATTTAAAATTGTCTATACAGAATTGGAAATTAATGCAGAAGTAACAAATACATATAAAACATAAAGCAATCACTTGGGAATATGTTTTACTTCTAAAGAACACCAAATGGAATGATAAGAGTAATCAGCAACCTAGTGCA
>NW_005294239.1:0-597 GCF_000412655.1 Myotis brandtii
CCTTGATAGTTTATATTAGTTCCATAATCTCCTTGACCATTAGTCCCCCCCTTTTTTTCTTAGTACCTCTATTACATTATTCTTAACATGAGTAGTCAGAAATGTATGTTTTCTTCCAGTGTGGATAAACCACAGTTTTAAATAAAAGTAGGCAATGTTTTTTGCTTGTTTTTCTCTACTTGGTGCTATTTAACAGCATTTTCAATGGAATTTTTGGCTGCAGCCTCATGTCGAGGCAATGTCCTTCATGGAATTTCTGTTTTGTCTCTGGGTTAGAGTAGTGTCATGATCTAGGCTTGAGAGTATTTTTTTCTCCTCAATTGCATAAATATGTACTTTACACAGAGTGAAACCTCTTTTCTTTTTTCCTGCTCACTCCTGGGCATTTGCCAGTATTTGATATAGAAGGATTAACTTGTATATTTCAAGATACTTATTATGCATGAATCTCCCCTCTAGCATTTCCTTCCCAGGAAGACCAAGAAAAATGATTCACTTATCCAATTTGCTATCTGATTTTTTCCCTGAGCGTACCTCTTTTAGACCCTGATCATTAAATTGTTATTCAGATTCTTCAGCCCACTTTTTTAAAAAAAA
>NW_005294240.1:0-597 GCF_000412655.1 Myotis brandtii
TCCTGGTCAAGGGCACATACCTGGGTTATAGGTTTGATCTCCGGCTCCTGTTGGAGCGTGCACGGGAGGCAACTAATCGATGTATCTCTCTCACAGTGATGTTACTCTCTCTTCTCTCCTTCCCTTCCACTCTCTGTTAAAATAAATGAAAAAATATCTTCGGGTGAGGATTAAAAAAATATCTGGGTCCTGCAGCCTGGCCAAGTTGACACAAAACTAACCATCACAGATGTGTAACATCAATCAGTGTAGAAGCGAAGCACAGGGATGTTTTTCTTGGCCGTGCTGCCTACGAGATAAGTGCAATGACTGCTTGTGGGACACAGCGCCAAACCCAGGCACAAGGCCCTGGAGCAGCCACTGCAGGCCCAGCATTGTTGGGAGTTGTAAGGTTGTATCAGGAAGAATTCACGAGCACCCTGATTCCATTCTTCACCGTGACGTTCCCATCTCTGTCCCCCAAGTTCAAATGTGAAGAATCAGAGAGAAACCATGAGAAGCGTTGCCCCGAGAGCTGTCACCAGGATAGCACTGCCATCAGCAGCCAGCTCTGCAGCAGGACGTTAGCAGGCCTCTGCTTCTCTGCACTGATGGCCT
>NW_005294241.1:0-597 GCF_000412655.1 Myotis brandtii
GTGCCTTGACCAGGAATCGAACCCTGACCTCCTGGTTGATAAGTAGACACTCAACCACTGAGCCATGCTGGCCAGGCTGTGCACATGACCTTTAATCACAAAGGTAATGAAATGGGAATCCATTGCTCAGTAGTAATGTGCTAATTGCCTACATCAAAACCGTGCCTAGATGGCATAAATGTCACATCAACACTCTCAAGCATAAACACAACCTTCATTTGACTCAACTGTTGGAAAAAACAAAAGCATTAGCTACTAATTTTCCTAGAGGGGTGAGCAATCCAAACTTTATGGAACCAGACATGTTAGTGTTCCCAAACAACTCCAAAACAAAGATAGAATTAAATCTAATTTTTGACACAAAAGTCAGATTTAGGTTTATTGTTAATCCTCACATGACCCATGTGAATGATGCCCCCTGGGTTTCTGCAGCTCAGCAGACTGAGACGCTATTCAGATTAGACTCTGCAGGTGAGATGTGCAGGTAAGGTATATAGGTGAGGTCTTCAGGTGAGATGTTCAGGGAGGCTGGGTGTGTGTGTGTGTATTGTGTGTGGGGGGGTTGTTATAGCTGCTCCTCTGATGCCATCCATGGGT
>NW_005294242.1:0-597 GCF_000412655.1 Myotis brandtii
AATGCTCAACTACTGAGCAACACTGGCCGGGAGAAATTAGAACATTTTCATTGGATCCTAAAAGTATTATGGTCCCTGGGCACTGAACCTGCTGTGCCTAGTGAAGTCGGCCCTGGTTGAGAGTCTGTACTGTCCCTTTAGGGAAGACCTCACACTTAAAACTGGCTAGAAATTGTCTAGTCTTTTCTTAAAAGATTGCAAAATATATTTTGTGTGTGGTTGGTGCACAATAAATATCAATTGATTAAAAATATTCAGAAATGTCAAGATCTCCTAAACAATGTGAATAGTTCTCTCCTTTTTGTCCTAAAGCCAAACATGAGATTTACAATTATTTAATCACAGAATTATTGGCAAAGGAAATAGAATGAAGAGCAGGAAAGAATTAAGTAGGTAATAGAATTTGGAGTGCTTATAATCTATTAAAAAAAAGTTAAAAAATTGTGATATACATTATCCTTCCTGCATAACTGATGTGATAGTTCACTTAAAAAAACACAAATGTACATGGGTGGACCTTGAGAATATTATGGGAAGTGAAGTTAAGTCAGAGAAAGCTAGGAACCATATGATTTCACTCATATGTGGGATATAAAA
>NW_005294243.1:0-597 GCF_000412655.1 Myotis brandtii
GCGTGGAAACTTGACTACTGAGTCCAAGTCTGCTTTAAGTATTTGGGGAAATATTGAGGGGGCACTCACAATATACCTGAGCTATGTGAGTTCATGTTAATTGGTTGGCTTTACATGTAAATGCTAAAAGAGTTGATGCAAAGACATTGAAAAGTAGGCTGAGCAGAGATCAACTATTGTAAACCAGGCTGCGTCATGTGGAATTGAGGTAAGCATAGGAGCTAGATGAGGGACCACTGGTTAGCAAGGAATTACAAAAGAATTTATGGTTTTTTGGTCCTGTATAAACCCATAAATTTTATTCCCATCTGAGTCAAAGTTGCCTTCTTTCTTTACTGGCAAGACTGGAGTATTACCAGGTAAGGAAGTAAAATGGTAGTACACTCTACTGTAAAGGGAGTCAATTATAGATTCATTTCCTCTCTCTGAGACTCTGAGAGAGGGTATTGGGCTACTGATGGAACCGGTTTATTGTTTTTTCAAATAATGTGCACAGGCTCTACCCTCCCTAGCAATCTGACTTCATTTGTGCGTATGTCCCAGAAGCTAATAGGGGCATGTTTTTAAAAAAGCATCCCCTTCAGAGGAATTTAAATC
>NW_005294244.1:0-597 GCF_000412655.1 Myotis brandtii
CTTTACTGCCCTTCATATAATTTTACTGATTTCTAAAAACTTGTTTTGTAATAGTTAACATTCTGCATGAGATAGGGTAAGCTCTGAGGTTTTGTCTTCACCTTGCCTTATGTAGGATGGGGTTCGGGGCCTCTAAAATACACATGCCAATGCTTTAAAAAAAAGGATAAAAATTATTATAAGTCAAAATAAGTCTCTGTTGAAGAAAGAGAAAGTGAAATTAAGTGTAAAGTGTACTGAGTGACCCTATGTTTTTTGAAATAAACTCAGCCAGCCTCTGACTCCCACTCTTTGGCTTTAATAGTTAATTTTTTTCTTGGAAGATGCTGTCCTTAAAACCATCTGGTAGGTACTTGTAGTTTCTATACAAAGTAAAAAACCAAACAAACTTGACAATGTTTTGGACAAAGGGGACTAAATTTCTGGTCTCATGGAGGGGAGAAATTTAGGAGAAAGAGACCCCGAGGACACTGTGTCCTATGCCATCACTTATAATATCTGCACCCAAGCTCCCTGCAACAGAAAATATGTATATATATAAAAGCCTAAGTGATGGCCAACCGGTAGCTATGATGCACAGTGACCACCAGGGGGCAG
>NW_005294245.1:0-597 GCF_000412655.1 Myotis brandtii
CTAGAGACTCTAGAGTAGAAATTTCCTTGCCTCTTCCAGCTTCCGGTGGTTGCCAGCATTCCCGGGTTTGCAGCCACACCACTCCAATCTCTTCCTCAATCTCCTTGTTACCTTCTCCTCTCTGTTTGTGTCAAATCTTTCTCTGTCCCCCTCTTATAAGGACACTTGTGACTGGATTCAGGGCCTACCAGGATAATCTTCCTATCTCCAAGCCCTTAACTTAATCACATCTTCAAAGACCTTCTTTCTTTATCAGGTAACCTGTACAGGTTCCAGAGATGAAGACTAGATACCTTTGGGAATCATTATTTTGTCCACCGCAGTTGAGACTGAGGCCATGGTGCTCCCAAGCAGTGGAGGGATAATCTCCTGTCTTTTTATTCCTTCACATTTGGGAGCACCCTTGCTGCCTCCAGGGCCAATGCTCCCTTTCCAAAAGGAGGCATCCTCGCACCTGTGGGGAACTGAGGAGAGGAACAGTTCTGAAAGAGAGCCCTTTCGTAGAAGGTCAAGTTCTGGCTAAGGCTTAACCGAGACAGAAAGACATGAAGTGGATGGGAAGAGCAAGAGAGGGGCATGGGAAAGGATTGGAAAGTC
>NW_005294246.1:0-597 GCF_000412655.1 Myotis brandtii
AGGGCAAATATCTGGATGCTACATAAAATCTTTAGGAAGTAAGTCATGTTGCCTGGTTTGCCACATTGTCAGTGGAGTCTGATACAGGAGTGAGAGAAGAACAGAAACATCTGGATTCATTTTGGCCCTTGGTATGTTTTCTAGATCTGAAAAAAAATAATTAAAAATCATATGCTAAAGTTTAAATAAATTAATCCTAACCAATGTACAATTAAAGAATTAATATACTTACAAAGCAGTGAAGGTGCAAAAAAGTTTTTAGGTGAAAAAGTTAAGTAATGTCAGCATTCAAGAAAAGGGGAAAAGCTTTGGAAGGGTTTGGGAAAGGTAAATGGCTTAGAAAAAGTTGCTTCCCAGGAAAAAACAATATGTTTCAAGGCTGGGGATGACATGAGAGAGGGTTAATTTTGAGCCTTCCATGGCTTATTAATCAAGGTTTCCTAGAAAGTCCACTGGCCTCAAAGAAAAATTCAATATTCTATACTAATAAAAGAGTAATATGGTAATTAGACCGGGAGACCTTCTGGAAACCTTCCGGATGTCCTTCTGGACAAAGTCACGGGCTTGGCCGGCCTGCAAACCGCCCCCAAATGGCCC
>NW_005294247.1:0-597 GCF_000412655.1 Myotis brandtii
ACAAATTGTCTGTGGGGTTCATTGACACATCTTAGGCTCTTCAACCTGGAGACCTCCCTCCCGCTGAGTCCTCGCCTCATTTAGGAGCTGAGCCCTCTGGGTACTTCCTCTTTGAGGGGTGAGCTTTGAATAAGAAGGATGGTCATCATAGCCCAAGTTTCTGGGGTGCACAAGGGTATTGTGGCAAGAGGAGTGGGGTGCAGGAGGACTCCTGCAGGGGGACTGGGCAGTGCCCACCTGAGAACCTGGGAGGGCCCGGGTATTCCTTATCTGACAGTTTCCTTCCTGGAAGTGTGTAGGGAGTGAAGGTGGTATTGGAATGCTGGGGACGAGGGCTGGGGACGGAGTGAACAATGCTGTATCTCCCTGTCCTAGTCATAAAGTGTGGTGACCCTGGGGTTCCGGCCAATGGCCTGCGGCTGGGCAGTGACTTCAGGTACAACAAAACTGTGACATACCAGTGCGTCCCTGGCTACATGATGGAGTCCCATCGGGTGTCTGTGCTGAGCTGCACCAAAGACCGGACGTGGAATGGTACCAAGCCAGTCTGCAAAGGTGCGTCTGAGGGCTGCAGGCGTGGACAGAGGGCCAAAGAAG
>NW_005294248.1:0-597 GCF_000412655.1 Myotis brandtii
CCTTCCTCTCTGTACAAAATCAATAAAACATTTTTTTAAAAAGATGTTTATTCCAGACCCTAGAATCAGCCTTACCCTTTATTTCACGCGGTAATCAACATGAGGCATCCCCTTTGGAGAAGACGTGGTGACCCAGGGCTTGCTTCCCTCTTCAGCCTAGATTTCCTCCCCTTTCTCCTTATCCTGTTCTTCAAAATACTTTTTTTAAAAATTTATAATTAACATTTAGTTCTCAGTAAATCAGCTAAAGATATTAATTGGAAGACGTGTCTCTTTTTAGATGAAATTTTTGAAAAATGTATCTTCTCTAAGCAATTCTGTGGTACCCCTGTGTCTCCATAACTTTAATGAAATGTCAAGGGCAATTATGCTCTCTCTGGCAATTAAATAATCTTCAGTGTATATGACAGCTGCAAGCAATAAGTATTTGAGATATGTGTGACCAGGTTTTTTTTAATTAAGCATGGTACAGCAGTGCCCCCTTATCCATGATTTCGCTTTCTCCCGTCTCAGTTACCTGCAGTCAACCTCGGTCTGAAAATATCTATGTCATTCACATCACATAGGCATTGTACTGTCTCACATCATCAGAAGAAG
>NW_005294249.1:0-597 GCF_000412655.1 Myotis brandtii
GGGGAGCATGTTCTTACCAAGAAATAGTTTCTGAATTTCCTAGCTGTTCTTCAATGTTATAATTCTGATTCAAACATCTCCCCAAATGCATTGACCAAGACAGGCCTGATATTCCCCTTAGTATCACTGAATTGTAGACATACTTCTTTTTGGCTATAGGCCTCTGACCCTTTTTTAGGCACATTTACTAAGGAAACTTTTGATGGTAAATTCTTTCTCTGCCTCATTGAGATGTAAATATTCTCCCTAGATCCTGACAGTTTTAGGATCCAGGACTGTCTTTCTGGAGTTCCTGGGAGCTCCCCCCCCCCTTTGAAACGTCATCAAGAAAGATAGGGCCCCTATTTTCCTGTCCCTGGGGGAGGGCAGGCATCTAATTTTGATAGGTGTCAATTACCAACCCCAGATGGCTCAGTCACTTTGACCAACCTCCTCCCCAATGTCCTGTCCTCTACTTTTCACCTAGTTCACCACTCTCCCTAGTGTTTAAAAACAAAGGTATTATGTTTCAGTGGAATTGAGTTTAATCTCTCTCCTATTACAGTTCTGTCGATCTCTATTGCAATTATCCTATCTAATAAAAGAGAAACATGGTAA
>NW_005294250.1:0-597 GCF_000412655.1 Myotis brandtii
CAGCCACTCCTGGCCTCCCCACAGCAGTCTCTGACAAGCCTCTCCATGTCCTCTTTTCCAACCTCAGCTAGTGTCTGCCCAAAAGACACCTATCAGCCTTCCTGTCTCCCAGGAGCCTTGCCGTATAGCCCTCCATGTCTTTGGGGCCAACCCCTAGCACTCACCTCTTTGTCAGTCTTCTTTCCTGCTTTGTCTCTGTTCCTAGGAGCCAGTATTTCCTTTCCCCCCATCCTCCAGAATCGTGTTTGAGTGAGCATTGCCAGTCTGCAACTGCTCCAATGCCTCCCAAGTTCCCTATCATCTCCCCTGAAACCCATGTCCTTTACTGGGAGCATGCATTCCTCTGCTGTGACCTCTGGGAGGCTGGCTCTTCTTCCTGTGAACACACCGTATTCTACCTGCATCCTGCCTGTGCCTCTCCCCCGCCCATCCTGGCATGGGAAGTGGCAGCCTCCCCCATTCCCCAATCCCACCACGTGCTCCTTGGCATCCTGCCCTCAGTGGGAGCTTTCTGCTTTGTCACTGCAGCGCCACCTCCACCCAGTCAGCCGTGAGGGTGGCTAGTTGTTCCCTCTGTGGTCAGGCTCAGATACTCAC
>NW_005294251.1:0-597 GCF_000412655.1 Myotis brandtii
GGTACCAAGTGGCAGAGCCAGGAACTGAATGCAGGTGTCCTGACTCCAAGCCCAGTGCTTCCCCTTACCACGCTGCCTACCTGTCAGAAAGCCTTGTCTTGCTCATGTGTCACAGATGCACCTTGGATGTCGTGTATGCCACATCTGCTTATGCTTAGCCAAAGCAAGCCACACATCAATGAGGTGGGAAGTGTAACCCCTTCCTGGGAGGGCAGCACATACATTCTCTGTCTGGCTCTCCACCCTCTAGGTGACCAGTCCGCTGCACTGACATCTCTGTTTAAATAGTCCAGGGGGTTCCGCTTCCTAGTTAGGCCAACAGTCTCTGCCACGTCGAGTTTGAGCACTTTCTGTGTTTCCGGATGTTTGGGCACAGGTAATAAAGGGTGGTGTGGATTTTATTAAGGAGTGTATGCAAATTACCAGGGGAGGCGAATCACGGTCATGACCCTTCTATGTCATATGGCATCTGGTTCCAGCCCAAGTGACAGAGAAGCCAAAGCCACAGTGGCGTGGACAAGGAAGAACTTGTTTCCCTTGCACATAGCCATGGGTCTGATTCAATGACCCCGCAGTCATCATGGCCATCAGGGACCC
>NW_005294252.1:0-597 GCF_000412655.1 Myotis brandtii
CAAAACAGAAAGGCAACCATCTGAATGGGAGAAGATATTTGTGAAACATACCTACAATAAACGGCTAATATCTAAAACATGTATCTTACACATCTCAACAATAAGAAAACAAACAACTTGATTTAAACAATAGGTAGAGGACCTGACTAGATACTTTTCCAAGGAAAACATACAGGTGATCCAACAGATATATGAAAAGATTTATAAAGGTTTCTCAAAAAATTAAGCATTTTTATCATATGATCCAACAATTCATTTCAGTTCCACAAAATGTGAAAACACTTACTTGTAGAGATGTATGTTCCCCCTATTAACTGCAGTATTATTTCCCAAGCTAAGACATGGAAACAACCTAACTATCCATTAATGGAAAATCAAAAAAGTAAGTAGTGGTACATATATACAATGGATTACTACTACTTTATAAGGAAGATAAAGTATTATCTTTTGAGACAGTGTGAATGGACAGGGAAGGGCTTATGCTAAGTGAAACAAGTTAGATGGAAAAGGACAAAAACCATCAAGTTTTATTCACATGTGAGATATAAAACAAATATCAAAATATATAACAAAATATCAAAACAGTCCAAACCAGAC
>NW_005294253.1:0-597 GCF_000412655.1 Myotis brandtii
AATCAGCTGAGATAAGAAACACGGAACACAATGAGGCCATTTACCCTGAAACAAACAGGTCCTTCAGCTTCCGCAAGACATTTTCTAACGCAGCCCTCCGGGAAGCACTTGCAGGTCAATTGTCTCCTCTGGGCACAGAGCACCATTCACTTAAAATCCGTGTGGGAGAGACTAGTGACTGGGCAGGGTGCTGGGAAAGGGTGGTTTGGGCTCCATTTACAGAAACACACTGGGCACTGCAAGCTGTGAACTTCCTCGAGGGAATCTGTTGAAAAGCTTCTCCTTCCACCTGGGGACCCAGCAGCAGACACGTGTCCTGGGAAGTGTAGCCTGAGATTCCAATCTGCCAAAGGCCAGCGCTTTTCCTTCACAACATATTCTCCACTTGCGGCCCCTTCTTTGAAGTGAAATGAGGATGGAGCCTCTGGACCCTATGTTTTACATATCCTGCGACCTAGTTGTTTTTACAAACACCTTTTCATTCGATTGTGGGGTATCTTCTGGGACCATGTAATTACCAGCCCTATTTGCAGGTCTAAGCACACAGCTCTGAGGTTGCATGAGCACAGGAAAAGGTTTTGTTGTGCATACGTGTGT
>NW_005294254.1:0-597 GCF_000412655.1 Myotis brandtii
TGTTTGTTTGTTTTCTTGTCACCAAACCACCCTTTTCACAATGGCAGGCAAATAATTAGAAAAGTGCATCTGCCTACTTTATTATCATTTCAGCATTACATCTAGTTTTGGCTCAGAAATATTTCAGACAATGGTTTGGTATTCTACCCTTTGCTCCTTTGAGAGGTTTCTCCCTCATTACATTAATGACCTTCAAACATTTTCCCAATGCCTTTTTGCTGCCCTAGTTTCTGTAGCACAGATCCTTAATCAGTTACCTCTACAGCAGTTCTAACTCTAAATTTAAAGGCCCAGTGCTTTATTATCATGCACAATAGACAGCACAATGTGACGGAATTAGGTGTGAATCAGGCAAATCACCTTTATAGATGTGCAACTATAGGGCCTATTTTTTTGCAAGCAACACATTGGGAATATATATATATAAAATTTCCTTTACCATACTATTTTTATATGTCTTTTTACATATTTTCTCAACAAGAAAAGAATTGTGGCCTTTTGATCAATTGTTTTGCAATAAAGTTCACATAATGTTTATGAGTATGCAATGAATCTTGAAAGTACTTTAACTTATAGAAATAATATATGATACACATA
>NW_005294255.1:0-597 GCF_000412655.1 Myotis brandtii
AAAAAAAAAAGTCTGTTATTTCTTGGAAATGGTTCCTTATGTTTAAAGTAAATGAATTTAGAATAGTTTCCAGAAGCGTCATCATCCAAGCAAGGAACTCTAAGTACTTAAGTTGAAAACCACAGTCAGTGTCTGTCTACGCAGCTAAAAGGAACATGTAAGGATTAGGGTCTAAATAAGCCACATTGGCTGTTTACACATGTTGATGTCTCAATTCTATGTTTTACTAGGCTTCTGTTAACATTCCCTAAAGGAGAGAGAATGACTGGGTTGAATATGTCAATATTTATTTAAATGATTATTTCCTGAATCAATTCTCCTGAAATAGTACATGAGTCTTTGTTATATTTAAATTTAATGATTATTTTATTCATTGTATAGCTTGATGTATTTCCTTCCCACCACCACACACTCCCTAAGCACAAACCCTCACTATATCTAGCCTGAATTATTGCTGGAATGTTCTCATTCATCTCAATATATCCACTCTCAGTATATGGCCTAAACTCATTTTCATACCACAACATCATCTTTATAATGCCAATTTGATGATGCCTCTCTGGCTTCCAGTTTCAATGACTTCTCCTTGTCTTTAGG
>NW_005294256.1:0-597 GCF_000412655.1 Myotis brandtii
AGTATGTCAAAATCCCTGGAGGAGACCAACTAACAACTTGGTAACAAGTTGACAGCATTGGGCCTGTAACATCCCAGAAAGGCCAATGGTTCATCTTAAAGGGATAGATAAGTACTTCAGGTATGTTTTTCTTTTCTGTCCACAGAGCCTTAATCAGTATTTCCAATGCCTTAGGGGTTTACAATGCCTTATTCACAGGCACAGAATCCCACAGAGCACAGCACCTAATCAAGGGACCCACTTTACAGAAAAGGAGATGTGGGACTAGGGTATCCTAGGATCACATCCGTCACAGGCCTCACTGTTTATACCACATATTAAACAACCCAGTAGCAGTAAGTCTCCTAGAGTGCTGTACTGGCCTTCTAAAAGCATCAATGAAGTACCAGCTCCAAGGCAACACTCTGAAAGGATGGAAGCCATCCTTCAGGATGAAGCACAAGTATTAAATTATAGACCTCTACCTGGTGCTGTGTTCTTGATGGGAATAATACATGAGTGTGTATTAACCAAGGAGTCAAATCATAGATATTTCATCTCTAGAAATTTTATTATGGTCTTTATTCTTTCACTAGTGGCCCGGTGCATGAAATTCAT
>NW_005294257.1:0-597 GCF_000412655.1 Myotis brandtii
GAACTTGTTTTCACTTGTGACCTATGCTGCCAAAACACTGAACTCATGGAAAGAGTCTTAAAAAAACAATGCTCACCTTTGTAGTATGTCTTATTTTTTGCTTAAATTACTTTTTGGGCTCCTTCAAAGCTTATCAAAATGATTATGATGACAGCACAGAGACTTGAAGGATTCCCTTTGCAAGACTGGACCACCCAGAGAAAGGCAGCCTGGTTTTTTTCTTGTCTCATGCACAGCATGTACCCAAGTAAGCACATGTATCTATTCAATACCAGTTTGCATAAAGAACTACTGGAGTAGAGTCCCTTGAGTTATGCTTCTAACATTTACTCATATTGACTGAAGACTTTTGTATTTGTGATGCAGTTCAATATACAGAACCAAATAGTCCATAGATGGACTTTCCCTATATTATTAGAATAACAGGTATATTTCAATGATCCCAAGTAGTGGAGAAGAGAATTTTGGGGGAGAAAAAGAATGAGTAAAAATGCAATTTGAACATTTACATTTTTAGTGTTTAGAGTAATGTATTTTAAAAAGTTGCTTTAAAAAAAATATTTATTGTTGAAAGTATTACTACATATGTCCCCCCTT
>NW_005294258.1:0-597 GCF_000412655.1 Myotis brandtii
GTGCTCGGTGTCACAGCTGTGATTCATTTTCATCCACACACATCTGACCACTATCTCTTCCCTTTCCATGACCTCATCCCTCATTCCTTGGAGAAGTTTCCTTCCCCATTTCCACTTGGTTCTGGTGGTGCTCTCAGTTATACTGCCTTACTCCTGCTTGCCCCAGTGTGGGGATGTGACCAAAGGCCTGGCTGACACAACAGCCCTGCCCCTGATGCTGTGGACCCGGCCAGCCTGCTGTGCTCAGTGCCCCCTCCTGGCCCTGTGGTAGAGGAAGCACTTAATAGATGTGGTCAACTAGCCATCCTGACCTGGCAGCAGGTGGCATATGTGACAGACACAGCATTAGTTCTTTAAACCATCTGGCCCTAGGCTTTTCTCTGGTCAGAGTTTTTTTTATTATTATTATTATTTCACTCTTCTAACTTGTAATTGATCTGTTCATATTTTCAGTTTCTGCATCATTCAGTTTTGGTAGGTTGTATGTGTTTAAGAATTTATCCATTTCTTATATTTATTTTTTCCTTGTTTTTCCGTTTTTTATTTTATTTTATTTTTAAACTTTATTGTTGAAAATGTTACATAGGTCCTCCTTTT
>NW_005294259.1:0-597 GCF_000412655.1 Myotis brandtii
GAAAAAGTGTTCAGAATTTTAAAAATGATAGATGCCTGATTAAGGAAGTAGAAGATAATGGTATTTCAAAATTCTTGAATGCCAGAGGAAGAAGAGACTTTTAAGAAACACAGGTGATTTCAAATTCTACATCTACTGCATACTGATCATGGATTATTTCCTCTCACATTGCCTCGTTACTTCATCTACAAAAATGGGATAATAAAATATAACACACTTAGTATATAGAAATGTTCATATGTATTCTTGTTTTTGTTTGTTTTTTGTTTTTTACTACAAGCTAAGAAAGAACTGCCTTGCCCAAGATCAAACAGAAAGTTGGTGGCAGAGACAAGATTAAGACCCCAGTATCTCAAAGGCCAGACCAGTGCTATTTCCTCCTTACCAAATTAACATTTTGCACCACTATTTGCCAACTGGACTCATAACTTTTGCTGATTATTTATCTGATGTACTATGTTAAATGTTGACAGATAGACCCCCAACCCATACTAATTTCTTATGAATTAATTTATTAACAAGTAATTGTAAAGCATCTTCTATGTGTCAGGCACCATCCTAATTACTCTCAATAGACTGGTAGTTGGTGGAGACAGG
>NW_005294260.1:0-597 GCF_000412655.1 Myotis brandtii
CCCCCACGAGAGGTCTCCTTGCACCTGTCAGAGCGGCTTCATAAAAAAGACAACAAGCGCCAAGTGCTGGCGAGGATGTGGGGAGGGGATCCTCGCACACCGTTGTCATCTACTCGCCTACCTGTTGTCTCTGTGCTTTCGCGCCGACACAGCCAGAAGGAGGAGTTGCCGCAGAAACCGCGTGCCGGCCATGTCTAACACATCCACTATCTGGCCCTTTGTTAAAACAGCGCTCGGACTCCCGGGGGGAATCTGAGCTACTCGGGGCGAAGGATGGGTCTCGTGCAGCTCTGCTCCTGGTGCCCAGCCCCGAGCCCGGCGCGGTCGTCCTGAGTGCTGGGAGGTGAAGAACTGAAGGGGTGAATAAGTGAATGCAACGCACGCTCCTCTGGGAGAAGGTGGGCTCGCAGGTGGGAAACCAGAGAGCCAGTGCCTTTCCTCCAAAAGTGCAAGGTCAGATCTTGCAAAGCTCCCTTCCCGCCCGCTGCCCTCGTGTCTGCTCTGTTGTTTGGTAAGAGGGGACCTTTCCCTGTGCAGCTCGGGTGATGAACAGTGAATTATCTAAGCCAGTGGTTCTCAACCTTCCTCATGCCGCGA
>NW_005294261.1:0-597 GCF_000412655.1 Myotis brandtii
ATATTTTTAGGTAGAGCAGAACACTATTGTGCAGAGTCTGGGTAACAGGAGGAAAAGAGAATGTAAAATACAATTTTTAAATAGTAGACATCTTATGAGCCCCTGAGACATGTATAAGCAAATTGGAAACTATATCAAATCTATACATAAAACAGGTGAAAGTATAGAACCTGAGTATCAATTAGCAACATAAGTACCAGGAGACCACAGAGAATAACAGAATAAGCAGAAGGGAATGGAGTTGAACAGGAAAAAGACAGATCTGTACAAATAGAAAACCTGCCTTTGAAGTCTTCCTGGAAAGTTGCTTTCTCATGGTCTACTGGATAGCATCTACATATTTTTTCATAAAAGAAAGAACACAATGTTTCTTCCTACTGGAATGCAATGTTCTTTAGCTGTTTGTAGGCCTTGCCAAATCCCTTTCTCCTTTAGTTCCCAGCTCAAACCCTATCCCTTTTGAGAAATCTTTCCCAAGCTCCCACTACATAAACAAACCCTTCAACTACTATCTTATTAAATAAAATTATTCATTTGCACATCTATTTTCCCACTATACTGTAAGCTACTTAAGTAGCTTAGAAACCACATCTTTTT
>NW_005294262.1:0-597 GCF_000412655.1 Myotis brandtii
AAATCTAAGAATGGAGATCAGTGTTTTGATTTTCATTTTTCTTTCTACTATTAAATGATTTTTTCTTAGAAAAGAAATCTGGAGAAGTGGCTGTTCTGAAGAGAGATGGGCGATACATATATTACTTGGTAAGATGGGGCCTATTCTCAATATGTTCTAAGGATTGGTGAACAGATAGGCTGCACTGAATTTGTGTTGATCATGATAGTCCATTCTAGACAACCAAAGATGTCACAAAGCTTCTGATCCCATGCCAGCTCAGGTCCAGTGGGGAGGCTGTGTGGAGCTCCGGGTTAGAAGAGAAGCATCCAGCTCCATGGGAAGGAGTACTGTGATGTCTTCCCAAGGCCTGTGCTCTAAGACCTGGAAAAGTTAGGGATGCCTCTCGTACTTGAATTCCTTCCTCCTCATAGTGAGATAGAGAAACTATCATGTCTTGAGACAGATTGCCCAAAGCAGTTTTTCATCCTCCATCAAATGCACTCAGCCGCTTGCCTGCCTGCTGCCTCAGTGGGGAGTCTTCCCCTGTCTACATGGTCCTCAGCCCCAGAAAGAGTGGCTTTTTGGTGATGGTGCTGGGTGACTTCCAGCCCCCCC
>NW_005294263.1:0-597 GCF_000412655.1 Myotis brandtii
TATGTTGTAGAATGATTTCTATTTATTGATGTTAAAATTATTTTTGGTTTTGATGTGTGTAAAATGAGAAAATTGGGTTATGAAACAATCTGTGTAACATGATTTCATTTCTTAAATAAATATTGTAAGATGTGCGTGTAAGAAAAAAATCAGAAGGATCTAAGGATTGATTCCAAAATGTTCAAAATCGTTATTTGTGGGAGTAAGGCATTACTAGCAGCTTGTAGTTTCTTCTTTATGCATATAGGTATCTTTAAAACGTATCCATAGTGAAGATGTATTACTCTGTGAAAAAGGAAATTTAAAACCAAAACAGGCTTCAAACATACCACAGTCTCAGTTTTGCATACCTGTCTACCTGGCAGAAAAGAGGCAAGATGTGGGTAGGAAGGCTGATAAGCCAGGTCAGAACATCCTGTGTTTGTCTGGGGCATTGCCTTAGGCAGCGCTCAGGATTTAAGAATCCCTCACATCAGGTGGGGGTTGATGGGAGACACCCATGTGGGCACAAAGCTGCCCCTTGAGGTATCCCAGGTAGGGATGTCAATAAAAGGAACCCAAGCTGCCAGAACCGGTTTGGCTCAGTGGATAGAGCGT
>NW_005294264.1:0-597 GCF_000412655.1 Myotis brandtii
TTTTATTGGTTGTCAAGGACGCACATTTCCTCATTAAGAAGAACTCTGGTCATCTGTATTATATGATGAGGTTTCTTCCCACAATCCAGGTGGCCTTTTAGCTATTTTGGAACAGATCTGTGGGCAAGGCCAGCTTTTCAGGACAGGCTTAACCTAATTCGCCCAACAAAACTCAGAAAACCTCAAAGAGAGAATGGTGTTCTTTCCTTTTTCACAAGGTGTAGGTCCTGCCCAGATGTGCCTAAAGTTGGAAAAAAAAATTAATAACGAGTGGCTTGTTATATTTGAACAAAGGTAGGTCAAATTGCATTATATATACCTTGCCTCAAGATACATGTGAGTGAGCAATGACCTTTAACACATGGACCCCATCTACTAAGAGACTATGATTCAATGACTGTTAGGCTTTCCCAAATCAGATTAACTCTTACTCCTTCCTTAGGGAGGAACATGCTCCTTTCTACTTTCATGGAAACAAGTCTAGATTTTCATCTAACAGATAAAACTTGCTCTTGGTGGGGTCACAGAGACTCGCATGTGCAGACCTTCCAAGTGTGTCTGGTTAGTGGGTTCTCCTTTTCAGTCTTAATTCTCATA
>NW_005294265.1:0-597 GCF_000412655.1 Myotis brandtii
TGCTCCAGGAGCAGAGAGGGACATGAGGCAATGTCTATGGCAAAGGGGAGACTGTATGCTGAGCCTGGGGAGGCGCCGATTGGCTGGCAGTGAGGTAATGCAATGCAGTCTAAATGTGGAAGCAGCAGTACCAGCATCGAGGGCAGACTCCTCAGCAAGCTGAGTTGCCTGCCAGCCATCTGAAGGACAAGGTCTCCTAGGGGTTCTGCAGACCTTGCGGCTGGCTGGCTCAGGAGGGCAGGAGGGTCTGTGTGGTGGAGACTAGGTGGCAGGATCTGTGTTGTCATTGCTGTTCCCTACCCCTAAACTCACTGCTCTCAAAAGGGAATCTCTTAGAGGAAAGGGCAAAGGAGCTTGAAAATGAGGGTCTGGACCTCAGAGCTACCTGGCCAGGAAATGATGAGTGGCAGTCAAAACTGCTATTGAGGACTGGGATGGTTTCCAGGGTGATCAATGGTTTAATTTTTCTAATGATGTGGACCTCCGTGGGTACTACCCAAGTACAGTTCTAATTTCCTAACTGGACCAGGAGTCCACACCCAATCTCTTCATTCCAGCTCACTTCTTACTACTTAGTGTCAGTGGTCATTTTAGCTG
>NW_005294266.1:0-597 GCF_000412655.1 Myotis brandtii
AGAAGAGAACACCAGTTCTAAAAACCTGTTCAAGACAACCTTGTATAATGCATTTTTAAACAGAGTCCTCTTGCTAGCTTGGCTCCCCATCAGGGAGAAAGAAAACAAATATTGTTGACCTTGGTAACCAGAAGTTTACCAACACCCTTCTGTCTATTTCACAGCCTCCTCCCTTGCTCTCCTTCCCCATTTTCCCCCAAACACACACACCATCATACACATTTCCTAATTGTAACTGAGTGGCCAGTTTATTTGGAGGTTTACTATGGTCAAGCCAGAGGCATAGAAAATAGAGCAACATTGAAAAGAGAATGATCCTCCCAAGAGCATATTTATAACAGTCTCTGGCAAGGACCCTTCTTATGAGTGTGGCTGGAATCCAGGCAGCTCCTCTATCCCCAGGTAATGAAGGAACCCCAATTAGTAGATTAGAAAGTATGAGTTTCAGGTTCAGTATTATTTTGAATGTTATAAAATGTTATAGTCACATCCCACATTCATTTATTTACTTTATTTATTCATGTGCTTATACATACAGTAAACACACATTGAATTTAAAATATCTGTAAGTTACTGGTCAAGAACTGGGGGTTTAAA
>NW_005294267.1:0-597 GCF_000412655.1 Myotis brandtii
CATAAATAATGCTGCAATAAACCTCACACTGTATAAAAAGGCTGAATGGAGATGGGGACAGGAAACATACTCTTAACTTCACATCCAGCAGAGAGAGAGAGAAATGAAACTACAATGGGCCAATGGAAACGCTCAACCGTGGAGCAAGGGTATGTTGCTTAACCTGTGCCAGGCACAGGCGAGCCTTCCTTGGGACCCTCTGAAGACTTCTTGGAGATCCAATTCCTTAGGGAATTAAAATGCCAAGCCAAATGAAGCTTTCTAAGCATGTCAGATACGAAGGGGTTATGCACGGATGTAAGCAACAAGATGGCTGTTAAGAAGCGCAGATGTGCAGTGGGGGTGGGGAGAACAGAATTTGGAATCTCTGGACTCCAACAGGGAAGCCCGTGTCACCTAAAATGCCACTGGGAAAACCGGAAAAGAAAGAGCCTTCTCATTCTGTGTGGAGCCCCTTCTGATTCTTATTTGCATAATTACTTTTTTTTTTAATTCAAAGAAATTGGATTTGACAGAGCAGCCCATGTGCAGGAAAACCCCACTAGAGCTCAGAATTAAAATGGTCTAAAATACACTTTTCCCTTGTATTTTTTTTTT
>NW_005294268.1:0-597 GCF_000412655.1 Myotis brandtii
CATCATAATACTGAACAATAACAATAGCGTATGCATTTATTTTTATTTGCTACTCACTGTACTTTATAAGCAACATCTCATTTCCTCTTCATCACTACCCTGGGAGGTAAGGTCTCTTAACTTGTACAAAGGTTAAAGAAAATGAGGCTCAGAGAGGCTACAACACATGTCCGAGTCGAAACAGCTGGTCAATGGCAAACTGGGATAGGAAAGCAGGCCTGGCTGACTCCAGAGTATGTAGGCTTAACCACAAACTGGAACTCAAGACACTGGGGGTATTGGTCAAGGTCACTCTGTCCTTTCCAAACCTACATAGACACACCCAGAGCCAAAGAGAGTTTGGCTGAAAAAAAGTAGTCACTAGGCCCGTCCACCCAACCCACCCTCCCACCAGAGAAGCAGGGGCTGGAAAACACCGCCGTAAATGAAGATAAAATGAAGGGCCTGGGCTGCACACGTGCTCACAGGAGCCTGAGTTGGACGTGGCCCCTGTGGCTGCTCATGTTTTCTTCTCGGCGCCACAACAGCTCCCCACAGCTGTCTTCATTCCTTGTAGCACTGACACCACATTCTTATTTGATCACATTAACTTTTTTC
>NW_005294269.1:0-597 GCF_000412655.1 Myotis brandtii
GGTAGGAAACCAAGGACAGGGCTCAGAGAGCCTAATCTGCCATAGGAAAGGGAGGGAACCCAGGCGAGGGCTTTGGGCAAGCTTCTACCTAAATGAGAACTGGGGCCAGGATGAAATGTAACCCACACCGTACCATTTGGCAATAAAATGCCACCTCGAATATCGTGGGCGGCTGAACAGCCAGGGCTGAGTTCTTCTGGGTGTACGGACAGACCTCGCACTTCCCTTCTCTGCATCTGCATGTCTCTGCTCAGGAGCAGCCTTTGCTGTGAAGGATTGCTGGCTTCCTACATCGTCCCTTCATCTTCCCCAGCCTTCTTTCCCTCCTCACTGCCAATCTCCGATCGCCCCCACCACGTCTCAGGCTCCTTCCTGCCCACAGCCCCCTGCGTTCCATGGCTTCTGAGAGGGAAGCACATCTCTCAGCCTCCTGCCTGCCAAGTCCCCACTCATCCTCCGAGATCCAACTCACACTCCACCTCCTCAGAAGGGAAGCTGCTCCTGTTGTCTCCAGTCACAGCGAGTTGACCCTCCCACACCAGATGAATCATCCCTCTATGGTGAGCTTTATCAGGTGTACATGACTACACACACACA
>NW_005294270.1:0-597 GCF_000412655.1 Myotis brandtii
TCTAGTTATGTAATGAAAGCCGATTATATTGGCCGTGTATTTTGATGAAGCCATAATAAATTACTAATTTTGAACCAAATATTTGAAAAGCCACATGTACCCAAGCAGACAAGATGCCTCAGTAGCTCCCCCAGTTAGTCACTTTTGAATCTGAGCTCCCATAAAAATTCCAGGCACAACACTAAATACTGTATGCCACATCTCATGTGATCCTCACAGACATCCTTGTGATGGGTACTATTGTTTACCCCATTTAACTTGCGAGGAAATTAAAGCTCAGAAAGATAAACTTTCCCAAGGTGACATGACGAATAGATGATGGAGCTGAACTACAATTCATACCTAGGCTGCATCCCAACCCCTGGACTTTAATTTATATATTTTATAGCTTCTCACTTAGGAATTAAAGCCCTTTCTTTTTCAAAAATTGACTGTTGTCTTATCCTCACAAGAGGCCATCAGCACCAGGAGAAGTGGTGACCTTCCTCCCTGCTCCTAAGAGAATCATGTTTAAATGTATTTTCCCTACAGGCTCCCTCTGCTTCATGAAATATGGAGTTTTATACTATGTTTAAGAACTTAAAAGGTTTACCCAAG
>NW_005294271.1:0-597 GCF_000412655.1 Myotis brandtii
CCCAGTCAGAAGAGAAGGGGTTCCCCACGAACCTTCAATGTGATTATTTCCAAGTCTGGTGTGTTAGTGAACACTGCTAGGATTTAATCAACTCACAGTACGGCTCTGTGACATGAACAGGGTGGAGGTTAGAGAGAAGCCATGTTGCATTACCTGCTCCCTTTCAGAGGTCTTGTTCCTTCCCTTGGCCAGACTTAAAAAATGTTATTATCAGCATGAGGTTATGTCCCTTCCCTGATTCAGCTGCTCTAGGTGTTATATATATTTTTTCTCATTAACCTTATTTCAGTTCAGAGACATCCATCATAAATAGTTCAACATAGAGAAGGAACCATAAACTCTGTCTTAAGGATTAATAATACCTACTCTGAAATAAGGGAAGGCTCAGTAAAAGCAAATGAGTCTTTAGAGATAGATTTATGCCCATTAGAATACTTTTTTTATGCAATCATATGAAAGCTTTCTTCAATGAGCTTTCATAGTTCAATTTTCTGGTTGCTATTTCAGTAGCTAAGGTGCACAGTCTCGTCTAGGTGCTGTAAACCTAGAGTGTCTTCCATGATGATGTGTATTATTAACTGGCAGCTAAAAAGAACC
>NW_005294272.1:0-597 GCF_000412655.1 Myotis brandtii
TTCCTCTCTGAGATCAATAAAAAAATATTTTTAAAAAGACTTTTAAAAAAGAATGTATTTAGAATATCTCCTGTCACCCCAATTTGTTGCCTCTGCTCTTTCAGGAAGATCCATGGTTTAGCTGTTGGTCCTCCTGATATCCTCTCTGTTCTTGCTGGGAAATGCCTTTTTCAACTTTATCTTCTGGACTTTGATTGGGTTTTCCATTCCCATAATCATATCACAGTTTGGTTTTTCAAGCTTTAGAGGTTGATATTTGAACGTTTCTGTTTTAGAGCCTGTTCTTGTTCCATTCATGAGCTGTTTATCTTCCTAGAAGCATCAGTCATGCTGAAGTTCCCTAAGTCCCTGGGGTCTTTAGGGGTCAGTGCTGCCCACTAACAGTCACCTCAGCTGTGCCCTCAGCCGCCTCCCTTCTCTCTCTCCTTGTCATGCAGCCCATAGGAGAGACCTTAAGGCCGCTGTGGGGGCTGATGGATAAGTGCTACCCCGCGGCCATTCAGGTGGGTGAGGCTGGGGACTCTTCTTCCCCTGAGGGGGGCAGCTGTCCTGGGCCCCTGTCCTGGGTAGACACCATGAGAGGCCTGGTAGGTGGGC
>NW_005294273.1:0-597 GCF_000412655.1 Myotis brandtii
GTAGGGGGTTTAGTAAGAGAAGATTCTGGAAAACCAGAGGATGAGGGGTCCTCGTTGGACCGGGTAAGACACTCGGATTTGCCATTTAAAAGAATTCCTTTGGCTACAAAATAAAAGGTGGATTCGGGGGGAGCAGGGGCCCTGCAAGGGACACGCTTAAAGCCAGGACACCATCCGGGGGTCCGTTTCCTAAAGAAAGCGGAACGCTGAGCACCGAGGCCGAGGGACAGGCGGGGGGCTCATGCCCCCCCCACCCTCACCCCCCCACACACAGGTGGCCCCGGGACCTGGGAAGAATTCCTAAGGAGGAAGGGCAAGAGAGAGAACTGTGGGGTGGCCCGAGGCGGGAGTGGGGCCGGGTGACAGCTGAGGCGAGTCCGCTGGGAGGAAGTCCTGGTCCGATAAGGCGGCCTGGGGTCAGCAAGGCCGGCGTGGGCACCGTCCGGCCGTTGGAAACCGCTGTCAACAGCTCATCAGGCGTCCACAGGGCCCGGAGGGCGACCTTACAGGCTTCGAGCGAGGCCAGTCGGAAACGTAACTGGTCCAGGGCCGGCTCCTGCCTGCCACGGCCTGGCCCCTGCCCCGCCCCGCACCCCA
>NW_005294274.1:0-597 GCF_000412655.1 Myotis brandtii
GGAGGAGGACTCCTCTGCTGCTGTTCCCTCACACGTTCTTCACCCCATGCCGGATCCCAACACCGTGTTCCTCTCGCCCTCCACACAGGCTCCCGTCCCAAGTCCTGCCCGCTTCCTAAAACCCTCGCACTCCTGACCCCTCGGCACCAGGTCCATCTGTCGTCCCTGGAGGACGATGCCGCTTCTCTCTGCTTCGCGGGGGATGCCTCTGTGTGGCACCAGCCCTCACAGCTCAGAAACATGTTCTCGTACCTCCCAGCTTACAGATACCTGTTCTCCGGATCCCACGTCCCTCTCCGGGTATTATTTCATGTATTTGCTTTCTTACAGCAACATTTCTCCACAGAGATCGATATTCTCACTTCCTCCAGATCTCGCTTGAGTACGTGCCAATCAGTCTCTAACCCAGGACGTCACTGAAACAGCTCCTGACAAGGTCACCGTGATGTCGCTAAACCACATGCACTGCTCACTTTTCATCCTGCTCACCCGTCAGCGGGATTGGACACAATGGATCGTTTTCTTCTGCGTAAACTCCCTCTTTGCCCTCTTTCAGTCCTTCTCCTCTCTGCTGGCTGCTCCCTCTCCATCTTCTTT
>NW_005294275.1:0-597 GCF_000412655.1 Myotis brandtii
CATAAAATAGGGAATAAAGAAACATCTGAGCAGAGACCCCAGTAAAGTGAAGGAGGAAACAGCCAGCTCTCTGTGGAAAAATTGGTCTAGAAAGAACAGATAGTGCACAGCCCGGAAGCAGGAGAGGGCTGTACTTGTTGAAGCAATAGAGGGGGACCCTGTGTCGCAGCGATAGAGGGGGAGGAGAGATCAAAGAGAGAGCTCAGGTCACGTGGAGCCCTGGCAAGGACTTTGCATTTACAGAGCCATAATAATGTAGCTAATGATTTCAGTAAATGTGTGTAATGTAACTCCCATGAAGTGAAGGGAGGCTGTAAGAGGGCTCCAGTAAGTTGACAGAGAATGCCGACAACAGTAAATTAACAGATGGCAGTGTGCACGAATTAACTAGAACAATGGAGGTAATTACCAGAAAAAAAACAGCAGGAAGAATTTAAAGTGGTTTGTGGGGGGGAGAAGGAGGGAACATGGGCCTGCTGCTTTTCATTGTAAAACTTTAAATACTATTTGACATTTTAAAAACTGTAAGCATTTTCTAAAAGCTTGTGAAAGCGCTTGATGAAGGGTGGAAACCTCAACTGCAAATGTATCAGGCGC
>NW_005294276.1:0-597 GCF_000412655.1 Myotis brandtii
AGGGGCAGCAGCAGGAACGGCAGGAGCATCTCACCTGCCTCCCACTCCAGGGTTTGTTTTCCTTCCGTGCAGCAGGCTGAGCGCTCTGAAGCTGCGCTTGTGGTGTCCTTGGCCATGGACGTGTGTGGGAGTGGAGAGTGTGTGTTTTTCCATCTCCGGTCTCCCACGCAACCACAGCCGCGAGGCAGTGAGTGTACCTGCCGTCCCCGGGGGCTGAGGACCCAGTGAGCTCTCTGGGTAAACATTTCCATTAGGAATCAAAACATTTCTTCTTTTGCTGCAAACGTCAGGATCAGAAACAAGCCCCCTGCTGGATGAGAGGGAAGAGCTGGGCTGAGCAAAGGTGGTCAGGGGCTCCTCCCGGTGCCAGGGCTGGGGAGGAGGGGAGAGGAGGGTACCAGCAGACAGGCCTGCCGCCAAGGGGGTGCTCCCCTGTCGGTTGAGGGCCAAATGGCCAGGGTGCCCCAAGGCTGGGTTTGGTTTTGTTCTCAGTTTCTCATGTATAAGAGTGTGTGTGTTAAAATACACATAACACAAACTTTACCATTTTAACCCTCACTGTCTCTACACCCCAGGGCTCTCCCCTCCTCCCGTTCC
>NW_005294277.1:0-597 GCF_000412655.1 Myotis brandtii
AAGGCAGAGAAAGTGGAATGAGAGATCACACCATTAACCTCAGACACAGAGGCCATGAATCCTCATTTCAGGGTTCCATGATCATCTTGATTTGCCCACTCTGTTCCTTTCACCTTTTTTCTTCAAGTCTTTCTAACAACTGGTTCTTTCACTGTCTACTGTGAGCAATTTTTCTTCCCAAGCTGCTGCTTACTTGTACTTATGGGTCCCTCACAGTCTCTCCTTTACAACAATGACTCATCTTTTCGGATATGTTCATCCACTAATTCTACTGCTGCTAACAACAGGATTCTCTGCGCATTCTTAATTCAGATATTTGAGAGTGAGACTCACTGATGTAATTCATACCTAATTGGGCAGAGGATTTTCTCATAGATTACCTCATAGGCTATAGTTACACTGTTAAGTGCTTGTCTCTGATGCCCAGTTTTAGTTTAGTCACTTATGGTTAAGGTGAACAGAATTATATAATAATAAACATTGATACCTAAGGCCATGAAGAGGATGAAATAACTTCATTTATGTGGGTCTGGGAATATTTCCAGGCAAGTTTTTGAGTGTATGTTTGTCATTGTCTCTTCTGCCATCAAATTTTCA
>NW_005294278.1:0-597 GCF_000412655.1 Myotis brandtii
AAACAAACAAACAAACAAACAAACAAAAAACCAGATGAGAGATATCCTCTTAACACAGATCTATGTTCTTCTCTTTAACAAAGAAACCAACAAAATTTCTTGGGCAAATTGCCTCCTGAGAAAGGGTACACACTTTGCTTTATAATGTCATGACATACGCCTGTAAAGGACTATTATACAATACACTGCTGGATAAACTTGTTTTTTGCTTTTTCACCTGCAACCAAGGGTTGATTTGAGTAATTCTATTATTTTGTGCCCCAGTGTTACTGTGAAAATGCATATTCAAATCCTTGGCCTTTATTTTATCTATTACCTTGATGCACTTTCCTTATTAGTATAAAAACCTGATAAAATTTGAAAATATATGATTAGATAGGGAGATTGCTCTAAATTGGTAGAATATAACTGAATACAAAATAGTTTGAGTAGAAATATGTTGAGATAAATATGATTTATATTACAAATACTTTAGAGCAAACGTTTTTTCAGCTTATAATTGTTCAAATGTTTTAGATTACTGGTAGAAGGTGAGAGATGAAGAGCCTATGAGCTCTTCTTTTCTAAATTAAGACAACCCCAATATTGATTCTCATA
>NW_005294279.1:0-597 GCF_000412655.1 Myotis brandtii
GAGGTGGGAGTGGGAGAGATTGTTAGGAAGTTGGTAAGCTCTGGGAGAAGCGTCGATATGGAGCCATAATCCTCTGCAGCTCTGCCCACCCCAAGAGTGTTCTTTCCCCTGCTGCCTGACGGTAAGTAATATCCATCAACCTTCAGCAGTGGTACCCATGGGAGATCAAACATCATGAAAATGATAGCATTGGTCTTTTGAGAAAACTGGAGCACCTTTTCAAGACCTTTTAAATTTAATTTTTAAATTGAGCTATAACAGACATATACCATTTGTCTTTAGAGTATGACATAATGTTTCAGTATTTGTATGTATTGCAGAATGATCACCATACATAGTCACCACCCCCCAATTTTTTCTCCTTGTGAAGTCAACTTTCGAGATCCACTTTTGGAGCTACTCTCAAATATGCAACAGGGTTCCATTAACGATAGTCACCATGCTGTACATTGCATGGAATGCCTTTTTTTAAAAAAAATTAAATGCTTTATTGTTTAACATATTACATATGTCTCCTTTCCCCCCAGTCAACCTCTCCCCAGCCACTCTCACCTCCCAATACATGCCCTCACCCCCCTACTGTCTGTGTCCCTTGGT
>NW_005294280.1:0-597 GCF_000412655.1 Myotis brandtii
TCTCTCTCTCTCTCTCTCTCTCTCTGAGATTATCTTAATCAAGCCTAGAAGTACACAAAACAGTTTATCTGGTGTTCCAGCTCTCTCCAGTCTCCACAGGCTGGTGCAGCCAACATGTGGTCTTTAGATAACAATTCCTTCTTCAGGAAATTCCACCTTTTATCAGCATCCCCGATGGAAATTGCTTTTAAATCATGTTCAAGGCCCTTGAAAGGAAAAGTGTCAAATAAATATTTGCCAAATAAAAGTGAGTTACAATATCAACTAGAAATTATTTGGAGGGAAGCTCTGAATTGAATCATCTGCATGAGTATTGTTTTGTGTAGTGTGTGAGCAAATGTGATTTCTCATTACTGTGTAATTAGTAACTTTCCAATTTCATTCATGAGACATTGCTATAGATTTAGATTAAAAAAAAACACACACCCATATTTAAAACAGACACAATCAAGTGTTCTGCTAATATCAGGCATGGCTTGCTTCCATTCCCTTATATTGTTTTAGTTAACACTCAATACAGTGTTGGGACTTAGGGGATGTTGAAGTACATTTTTCTTTTTTATATATATTTTTTATTGATTCCAGAGAGGAAGGGAG
>NW_005294281.1:0-597 GCF_000412655.1 Myotis brandtii
GTGGAATCTGAACATCAGTGTATCACATGTATCTTAAACTCAAGGAAAACTGAACAAAACTACGTCTTTATGAAATCATTTCCGTGCAGGACACTTATTCTGTTCCAGGAATGCTGCTGACTACTGCACAGAATAGAAAGTAAGACACAAACTTTAAAGAAACCTGCAATACTTTCCACACTGCTATCAAGTATACAAATAATGACAACATGAAAGGAAAAGGAACATATTGCCAAAGAGGCACAGAAAGGCCCTCCGGAGCCTGCTGGGGCCTTGGGTGGAGAACTCACGGGGCGTGACCCAGGCGTCTTTCCCCAGCTCTTCCCAGTTCACCTTAGAATGCACAGCACAAAGCTTTCTTTACTCAAATGAAGGGGCGACAACTGACACGGGAGCAAGGGAGGGCTACACAGGGACCTCTGGGCGAGGCGGCTCTGAGGCCACGTGTTTCTCACGTGGACCGCGCTGTCCTACAGGAGAAGGGCAAGAGCAGCTGTGACGCACTCCTGAGCCAGGAAAGCCGGTGCTTCTCGGCTCATAAAGACGTTCTGCCGTCGTCCTCCACAACAGAGACTCGCGGCCTGACACAGAGTTAGA
>NW_005294282.1:0-597 GCF_000412655.1 Myotis brandtii
AAAAAAAAAGTCCGGGGTGACAGCCTCTTCCAATAGCAGGCTGTTTAATCTACATGGAAGATCTGTTGTTTAGTGCAACCATCTTTGTTCATTATCTTGGCTAGGTCTCCTGGATAGCTTGCTGTGGCTTCTACATCAGCACCTGCTACTTCACCTTGCACTTTTATGTTATGAAGACAGTCTTTCCTTAAACCTTATGAACCTACCTGTGGTAGCTTCAAACGTTTTGTCTGCAGCTTCATCACCTCTCTCAGCCTTTATAGAATTGGACAGAGTCAGGGCCTTGCTCTGGATTAGGCTTTGACTTAAGGGAATGTGGCTAGTTTGATCTTCCAGCCAGGCCACTAAAACATTCTCCACATCAGCGACAAGCTGTTTTGCGTTCTTATCATTCGTGTGTTCACCGGAGTAGCATTTTTCATTTCCTTCAAGAATCTTTCCTTTGCATTCACAACTTGGATCTGCAGCACAGGAGGCCCAGCTTTCGGGCTGTCTTGACTTTGGATGTGCCTTCCTCACTGAGCTTAATCATTTCTAGCTTTTGATCTGAAGTGAGAGACGTGCAACTCTTCCTTTCACTTGAACACTTTGAGGCCA
>NW_005294283.1:0-597 GCF_000412655.1 Myotis brandtii
GGGTAGGTCAGGCTCAGTGAAGAGAGCATCCACCATCTTTGAAAGAAGCACAAAAGTGACACAACTCCATGATTTTTAAAAAAAACAAAAAACAAAAACAACCTAGGCCTATTGAAGCCTTACTGTTCTCCCACCTTTTAGTGATTTTTACATTTATTTAGTTCACATTAATTAAGTACTACCTCATACCAGGCGTTGTGCTAGGCTCTGGAGATATACATGAGGATTACAAATGAGGCCCACCATCACAGGGCTTAGGGTCCAATTGCTAATGTTGGTGATTTTTATATACCAACGTCAATCACAAACATAGACAAAGTCCTGATCTACCAAGATGGATTTCTTTGAAGAAAAGACCTGCTTCTACTATATTCAGACTTCCCATGTTTAATCCAAGTGCCAAACTGTCTCATTTTCATTCTCTTTGTTACGTTGCATCTTCCTCTGTTTGGCCCGTGGTGCTGGGCTGTTTTTCCAGCTGATCCATCACTCTTCCGGTTGCCGTGGTCCATTCGTGAAGTTGGCAAAGAGGGTATCTCTGCCAGGAACCTTGCGCTGCAAGAGCAGAACCCAACCACACATCAGCCTAAAAGGGGG
>NW_005294284.1:0-597 GCF_000412655.1 Myotis brandtii
AAAAAAAAAAGAATATTCATCTTTGTATCTCCAGAGCCCAACATGTTGTCTGAAAAATAATAGGTATTGAATTAACTTTGCAGCAAAGGTATAACTATTGATGTTTTATCAGCTCATGATCACTAATTGTATTAAAATCAGGCAAGGTCATGGAAAGCAAGGAAGAATTATAATCCAACAACAGTAAGTTGATGCATTAAAGAAAGTGGACATTCCACCTGTTTTTATTGGTGATTCATCGGCTAATTCGGTAAGATAAATTCATATATGCAAAAAGGGGCACACTTAGTTCCAGAATTTAGTTTTCCTCTAGAATGCAAACTAACTGCCTTTACTTTTATTGTATTAATTAAAAGACTTGATTGTAGTTTTGTTTTACAAGTTTTAAATGCATAGAAAAAATAATACAAATTGTGGAGGTGAGAAAAATAAAGGTATTTCAGTAATTGAAACAAGGATGTTTATATAAAAACTAGAGGCCCAGTGCACAAAATTTGTCCTTGGAGGGTGGGGGGGTCTCCCAGCCTGGCCTGTGCCCCATCACAGTGCGGGAGCCCCAGGATTGATTGCCCCAAAGAGGTAGGCCCTGCCCACCCA
>NW_005294285.1:0-597 GCF_000412655.1 Myotis brandtii
ACACACACACACACACACACACACACACAAAACCCGGGTTTGTAGTGTCAAGGTGCCCGCGCCCACCCTTGGACCAGCGGCCTCAGCTTTGCCACCCTAAACCCACAGACATGGCAGACGCCTGTCTCCTGGCAGAGCTTCCTGGGAAACAGGGCACGGTGGGTTTGGTGTGACAGGTTCTTCCTTCCTGCAACCAGGAAAGACAATGTGTATTCATCTCCTTAGTGACGTTCTCGTAATCGGGGATATTAGTGTTATTGCTAAACCTGACAGATCTCTCACTCTTTCCCGCAGTGGGTAATTGCACCCCCAACAGCCTCTCCTTTCGCGCTGCCAGATGGAAAGGATGTGTTTGCCATTTTCATTAACACAATTAGTACCGTCGCAGCGCCCGCCTTCCCCAGCAACGCGGTCGCTGGGATGCGCAGGGGAAGGGGGGTCAGAGCAAACGCTTGCTGGGGGCCCAGGTCTCCGCGGGCCACGTGCTAACCAAGACGAGAAAAACAACGCCACTGCCCCCTCCTGTACCCTGCTGTCCCCGCTGTGCCCATGCCGTCTCTCCCTCCAGGGCGGGCCCGCGGCCAGGGACTGGGAGCC
>NW_005294286.1:0-597 GCF_000412655.1 Myotis brandtii
TTGCACGAATTTCGTGCATCAGGCCTCTAGTAAATAACAAAGAATGTATTTATTTTTGAGGTTATAGTTTTTCTGAAACAACTTCTCATTCAGAATCCAACTTTTCTGAATAATTTTTGGTTGAGAATTATTAAACTCTGTGTTTTCCCACATAATGTTGTTTTCTGGGCCATCAAGAGTGTTGCTAATACAGCAGTTACTAAAGGAGCACTCCACTGTTGAGTTTGAAGCTTTCTCCTTATTCAGCAACACCATTCTGTGAGGTCTGCTGCTTGGGCTTTCTTAATCTCACCAGAGGTGCCAAGTGATGTCAACCACGTGATAACTGCTGCTTGGCTGGGGGTGTTTGAGAGAAGAAAAAGATTTATTTGGATTTTAGACTTGTTTAAAGTGAGAAAAAGAAATGCATCTTAGAAGTGATGATCTATGGCATACTATTTGCCAAAATGTCAAGTAGTTTTTGGTTTTCCTATTTGTGACAACAATTTCATATACAAAAAAACTTATTTCTACATGTATAGTAGTCTCCCCTTATCCATGGGGATATGTTCCAAGACTCTCAGTGGATGCCTGAAACCATGAGTAGTGGAATATACT
>NW_005294287.1:0-597 GCF_000412655.1 Myotis brandtii
GCCAGTGCCTTCTGGTGCCCAGCATCTCGATCGGCGGAGTGCCACTTGAAACTCTTTATCCCAGGGCCCCCGGCACGTGCCATGCCCACTTCTCAGCGTGTCCTGCTTCTTTCACTCATGCCACTCGATAAATGCGTGCCCAGGGGTGGAAGGTGGCCCTCGTACCTGAGGTCCTGGCGGCGATAGCAGGCGTGGGAAGTGGCTTCCCTCAGATGCACCAGCTCTGATGGCTGGAGGACAGGGCGGAGAGTCCAAGCTGTGCTTCCGCTCAGTGGGAAGGAAGCCGGTGATTGATTAGTGATGTCTGCCGTGGCCGTGAGGGAGCAGAGTGAGGTGTGTGTGCTAGAGCGTGCCATTGGGCTGGGGCCCTTTCCCCTCGCCTTTCCGTCCCTCGTCAGCCCCTGTGCTCTGGAAGCTGGCATCGTGGGGAGTGGTTGGCTGCTTTGAGGGCTGCATGGGAGGCAGGTTAGTGCCAGCTGGTTTGGGAAGCAGCTGGGAACTGCTCTGTGTTGAGACACGTGCTTCTCCAAGGCTGGTGCTTTTCCAGCAAGCCATGTGGTGCCCCCTAGGACAGTGATGGCGAACCTTTTGAGCTCG
>NW_005294288.1:0-597 GCF_000412655.1 Myotis brandtii
AAATTTGAAGGAACTTAGTAAGATATGAGTGCCAAGAGGCTCAGTTATGTAGGATTAGTAGGCCAGGAGAAGGGTATTTACGTATACAAAGTGTAGCTGGAAATTATCAGAAAGCTATATTCAGAGGAGTGATATGTCCTTGTTTATATTTTTTAAAGATCATTTTTTCTATTCCTGTGCAGAACATGAACAGCTGTGGATCAAGTAAAGAGTCAGGGAGATGAGCGAAGACACGAGTGCAGTAATCAAGATAGAAGATGATTATAGCTTCGACTAGGATTTAGTGGAGGTGGGGCAAAGTGGTCAGATTGATGATACATTTGGCAATGGACCCAAGGGAACTCCCTGATGGTTTGGATCTGCAGAGTGATGCAAAGAACAAGCAACAGGATTCCAGGCTCGATTAGGAGTTTGACATTTTACTAGATTAGAAAGACCTGTGACGGAGCCAATTTGATGAGTGATGATGAACAGATTTCTTTTGGATACTATTCTAGGTGACTATTTGACATCCAAATGGACACATCTAGTAAGAATTAGGCATTTAAGTATGGAGATTAGAGGAAAAATATATAATACCTGGGAATATGGATTAGA
>NW_005294289.1:0-597 GCF_000412655.1 Myotis brandtii
TTGTTGTGGCTAAGCATATCCCCAAGAAGAGGGCAGCATCCTCTGCCTTGCCTGGATGCATTTTGGGACACGCCTCTTCGGTTGTCTTCAGCCACATGGTCTGTTCTGTGAAGCAGATTCACATCCTGTGTTCCAGGAAGACTCCGCAGAGTGAGGACACATCTCAGTGACACAAGGACCTTGTAAAAATGCAACTATATGACATGCTCTGTAGAGGGCCTCTGAATGTGCATACTTCCTGCAGACTTTAGCTTGTACTGCTTAGGGATTTTGTTTTGTTTTGATTAGCTTATTTTAACTTTTGGTTAGTATTAGTATGTACGGAAGAGCTCTAAATAAAGAATTATTTTATTTTCCTTTCTTTTGGTTAAAAGAATTAGATCATGACTCAGTTCCAATATAAAATTTAATGCTTTAATTATACTAAAAGTTATCTTGCAAATACTAACAAATTCTTATAAATCTAGGTACCAATGCACTGGCTATTTTTGTACTACAGAATCTAAAATTGTGTCTCTGGCATCTGAATTAAAAATGAATAATGGCCAGAAATCTATGTAAAATCTAAGAACCAAACCATCTTAATCACATTGAATA
>NW_005294290.1:0-597 GCF_000412655.1 Myotis brandtii
TGTAACATGTGACTGGATCTTGGCACCAGAAGCTCTGGGCAGTGGCATATCAACGGGAAGTGAGGGGAACTTGGGACAGAACTCTGACCTGCTGGGAGAAGTATTTCATCATCAAAATTGCCACTGCATGGTGATAATAAAAAGCAGCCTGACTTTAATTGGTTTTATAATTGTTTTTAATTTCTCTTTAAACACTAACTACCCCTTTGTTGCCTGCACCTGGGGGAGGGAACAGACCATCCCGATTGTTCTCCCCTTCTGTTTCCTCACTTACAAAATTTAGAAAGTTGCAGTTGTAATATTATTTGGTTTATAATGCTAAGTATATATAAGTTAAGCTATAACCTTGACAGCATCTGAATTTCTGTAAAAGGGAAACTATGTTCTCTATACCCTGTCATAATTCTCTTTGATCTTTGAGGTCTGCACAGTATAATATTTGAGTATTAAACATATACTGAAAATATTAGATGGAAAGAAACATGAACTTTTCCTTCTGATTATCTGCCAATTCCTTAAATTCCCAAGCTTTTGAAATAGGGTCAACAGGGGGCTATTTTCCAACCAGATAATTCTGCCAACCAAAAAAAAAAAAAA
>NW_005294291.1:0-597 GCF_000412655.1 Myotis brandtii
GTTTTGTTTTGTTTTGTTTTGGGGGGAGGGGTTCAAACTGCTGGTTAGAACCCATTAGCTAGGTTGTAAAATCAATTCAGTAGACAGAGACCAAAAATTTTTTAATAAAAAATTGAGTAGAAATTGGGAAGTACTGCATTATTAAAATTGCAATTCTGCTTTATTTTTAATATGTATGTATGTATGTACTCAGTCATGATGAAAAATGAATTGCTGAGAGTCAAAAATGTTTTCAAAACACTGAAATTGAACATTCATGTTTATATAATCTGAGACTGAGATTTTCCATTTTTTACTAGGCCATACTCATAAAGTCAGAGAATAGTTGTTCTTGCCACCTGTTGTGCACAACGGTTCAGTTCTTCAAGTTCAAAAGTGCATAAAAAGAATTCCGTTTGGCACACTAGTCCCTTACCATTTGCCTTATTCCCAAAAAGGAAGGTAGGGGTCATTCTAGAAAACCACCCACTTTTTCTTCCTACATATATTTCTATTTTGTACAAGTCCCCAACATCAAGTTACAAGTGCAAAAGCTCCAGCTTTCGGGTGGCATCTCCTAAGAAGCATTCACATACCACTTAAGGAGAGTGACAAGTA
>NW_005294292.1:0-597 GCF_000412655.1 Myotis brandtii
ATTTGGGGGTAAGTTTCCCTTGCTCTTAAAAGGGACAAAATATAGTGGTTCATACTTTCCTGAATCTAGTCATTGTTGGCAGAGGAGTTGGTGTCATGGAAGTTATCTTGAGATCAGCAGGATACAAATTGGAAGACAAAACTGACATGCTCAGAATAGCAGAGGAAAATATGGCAAGAACCTGGGCTCTTGATGTGATTGAGCCACTGACTGAATCTACTGGTACCATCAGGAGAGAATCTTTATTGTTTAAGATACTTTTAGTTGTGTTTTCTAGTATAGCATCTGAAAGCATCCTAAGTAACAAATCAATGTTAAAGCCATTCTCACAATTTGTACTTATTTTTTCAGAAATGCTTGGTAGAAATTTCTATTGTTGGTTGTAAGATTTGTCCTAAATAAATTATATTTTCCAAAAGACTGTCAATCTTTTAAAAAATAAAAGCATGACTTGATTAGCAATTATTTAGTCTGGTGCTTCCCAATTTTCTATAATTTACATAGCACTTTTATGATTTTGTCATATCCTTGTATCATCTGTACCAATACAAATATTTTTCTTTAAGTTGTCTCTCTTTTTAAAAATGAAATACATTT
>NW_005294293.1:0-597 GCF_000412655.1 Myotis brandtii
ATGTAAGCATGCAATAAATGTGGGCTCATGGGAAATGCATAATATTGTTTTATGGCTGAGTTTTATCCTTAATGGGCTTTTAGCTGTAAAACATCCTGGTGATTTTGTCCATGATCCAGCCTACAGTACAACCTCATTCTTTTTCATTGCTTCATAATATTTCATGGTAATTGGATATGCAATCTATGCCATATATTCGTTCTGCTGCTGAGAAATATTTAGATTACTGTCAACTCTTTTTGTTATCTGCAACAGGAGAGACAACAAGTGCTGTTGGCAAGGATGTGGAGAAAAGAAAAGTCTTGAACAATGTTGATGAGGGAGAGAGAGAGAAAAACACCAATCTGCTGCTCTACCCATTCAGGCATTCATTCATCAGTTGATCCTTGTATGTGCCCTAACCAGCCAGCCAATATGGTGTCTCCTTATAAAATTAAAACTAGGTCTACCAGATGATCCAGCAATTTCATCTCTGGGTATAGATCCAAAGGAAATGAAAACAAGATAGCAAAGAGATATTTTTCACTCCTATGTTTACCGCAGCATTATTCAAAACTAGAGGCCCGGTGCATGAAATTTGTGCCCTCTGGGGGGGGG
>NW_005294294.1:0-597 GCF_000412655.1 Myotis brandtii
TGGAGCATTAACAGTTTCCTAGTGGTGATTTGATGCCACAGAATGAAAACTTTCCTTGTTACCTTCCCAGACTCCCGCTCCCAGCAGCTCCTGTTGTTTCTGAGGCCCAGGATTTGACACGGGATCTCTTTGGTCCCTTGCTCCCAGCTAGAAGCATGTCCTCTCCAGTTCTGACACATCTCTTGGCTTCTTTCCTTTTTTCCTGGTCTCTGCCACACCCTTCCCCGGCATACTTCTCACTCAGATAATGAAATCTCCTAACACCAGTCTCCCCTCCTCCTGCTCCCCTTACCCTCCCCGACCAGAGTCATCTTCCTAAGAACAGCCAGCCCATCTTCTAGCCCCTATGTGAGAAACTCCAGGGACTCCTTTATCTCTTCTTTCAAGAACAGACTCATCGGCCTGATACTTAAGGGCCCTCACGGCATGGCCTTCAGCCATTCTTGCTTTATCTTCCACTCTTCTCCCACACACCCCTGCTCTGTCTGTTCTGATCACACTGGGCCACGGGCTATTCCCCGCATGTACCCTCTTCCTTCCTCCATGCCATTTGTCCTGTCCCATCTGGACTTGGCAAAATCTGAACCATATTTAGGA
>NW_005294295.1:0-597 GCF_000412655.1 Myotis brandtii
AAAAGAAACCTTCAAATCTACTGAAACAGGACCGGTAGGGAATGTGGGCGGGTTAGGGGGCGTTTATAATTGGGGTCCATGGAAAACACGGGGCTACAGACGGGAGGAGGCGCATCCCAACAGGACAAGGAAGCCGGTGCAGGGGCGTCTCCACAGGACAAGGGGCTGGAAGGAGCCAACACGGTCTCTATTTACAAATAAAGGAGGAGAAAGCCCGGAGGCAATGGAAGGACTGGGAGGGGGAGGGCGGGGGGTCACTATAGCAACCAATTCCAAATGGAATAATAGTGGCCAATCAGAGGGGCTGGCAGGACACCGGATCTGCAGCCTTTATGAACCACGGAAACAGGAAGTGGGTGGGCCCTGTCCCCTCCCCACGGGCGTCTGCACTTGCTCTTTAGTAATCGCCACCCGGGCTCCCCCGCCTTCTGTCCCTGGATTCACCCTTCGACTCCCGGAACAGGACTCGGTTCCCGTCCAGGGCTCCATCCGAAAGTCCCGCCTCCACGTGGAAACGCCTGCATCCTGCGTTAGAGAAATGCCAGTCCCAGCGAGACTGAGGTCCCAGCCCTCCCATCAGCCTGGCAGCCATGAGGC
>NW_005294296.1:0-597 GCF_000412655.1 Myotis brandtii
GATATCTAGTGGGTAGAGGCCAGGGATGCTGCTACACATCCAACAAGTGGCAGGACAAAAAATTATCAGGCCCCAAATGTCAGCGGCGCTGAGGTCGAGATTCCTGGTCTAGTCCCCAATAGTTCTTCAGCTCCCACAAATAGTCTTTCATCTGGAAAGCCTTTCTGGGCTCCTCTCCATGGGCTGCATAGTGCCCTGCGCTCATCACCTTCACAGAGTTTATCTCTGTTCTGAAATCAGCTGCACTTACTGACCTGTCTTCACAGTATACTTGAAGCTCCTTGAAGATAGGGAGTTTGGTTTGGTCACTGTTATGTCCTCAGACACACTGGCATTGTGCCTGAGTACTTTACATTGTTTCAAATGGGTGGCAAAAATCCAATTAGAGCTAGTTTAGGGAAAATAAAGAATCCCAGGAAATGTTGAAAAACCTGGCTTTAGCAGGGTCAGGGTTATAGCTGGAGTCCAGGAACAATGAAAGTTGGCAAGTCTTTCTCCCTGTCTCTTGTCTCTGCTTCTCTATGTGACCTGCAGTCCTCCTCATGATGAACATGGCCATGGACAGTTCTTGAGTTCTCAGTCTCATGGCTGCCTCCC
>NW_005294297.1:0-597 GCF_000412655.1 Myotis brandtii
ATTTCTATTATTCCATGGCTATTTGAAAATGAGAAAGGCTTATTTGTACTAGTCAGCTATGTCTGTATGACCTACCATCATGCTTTCAGCAAATTGAAGGGAGAGTCCGGTGGCCAAAGAAGCAAAGTCTTATTCTAATGGCATTTGCTTAGGGAGCCATACCCTCAGAATAGGATTGTCCTCAGTTTTCCCACTGAGCCTATTACCCAGCTGGACCTCGCTGCCCTCTGTCACTCCCGCCTCCGCTAGCCTATTGCTGACACCACATAAATCTGTCTTCTTCAGAATTCTGTTCACTGATTGAGCTATCAAATTTATTTGTTTGTGTACCTATTAATTACCTGTCTCTCCACTGAAATGTAAGCACCCATCTTATACTCCATTGCATGACCAATGCCCGGATCCGTGGAGCCCTTGATAAATGAATATAGGGCTAATGGAAGGATCTGGAGGCCCAGCATCAGCTGTCCTGTCGAGGGGCCCTCCTATGGCAACAGGATCCCTGAGATCTCTCCCTGGGCACGGCAGGTCATAACTCCGCCAAGACTTGCAGGGGAGGGTGGTGTGGGACTTTCCAGGCAGGATTTGGGGGATGTG
>NW_005294298.1:0-597 GCF_000412655.1 Myotis brandtii
AAAAAAAAAAGGCAAGGTGGGCAAAAATGCATATGGTACGTACTTTTAAGAAAGGTGAAGATATTTTCTAAGTATGTAAGTATACGTGAACATATAAAAGTAAAGCAAATAATAAATTAAATTTATTGACATGTGCTGAGTTAATAAATTAAGAGAATTTTTGATGATTATGTTTGGAGGGAGACAGAACAGCATGGAGACCGCAGGAGAGAAGGCTGATTTTCATGACTATACCTGGTTTCCTGGATCCGCCTTTGGAAACAGGTAAATATTTTATATCTTTATAAACTGAAATTAAATTAAAACCAACTCCCAAGATCCACAGGAAGTTGAAGCATATGAGCACGGCTGTGCTTTGAGTTAATGGCATAACCTCTTAGGGGGGAATTATTTCAATTTGAAATCACAGCACGGTACCGCACATCCCTGGTGGCACCCGTCTACGGACAAAAAGAACGGCAAGGAACTCCTAAGCTGATTGCAGGGACCGTACTGTTAGCCACGGCGGCCATGCTGCAGGCAAGAGCGATTGTGGTGGCATTATCCTGAGACTGTCCTGCATGCGTGTTGAGGGATGAAGCGACTCGGCAATTATGG
>NW_005294299.1:0-597 GCF_000412655.1 Myotis brandtii
CATGATGGCTTCTCCTACAGCTCTAATGAGAGGGACACTGACCACACCATCTCCTGCTTCAAACCTCAACAGTCTGCAAGCTGGCTGAGGCCAGGCTAGTCCCAGAGCAGAAATGACCTTGATCACCACTCGCCCACTGAGCATCAGCCTTCTCTGACCCTTAAGTCTTCGAGGGGCTGGCACAATGCGGTGGTGGCAGCAGCAATGACAACCCAGTGCCATCTACGGAGCTCAGTTTTGTTTTGGAATTGGATGGGGCATAACTAAATAGATGGTGGTTTGTATAGATTTGAGAAGTCATGGTTTTTATCTTTGTGGTTGCTTTGAGCAGTGGACCCAATGGGAACTTTTTGCCAGGCGTGTTAGAATGTTCTCAGTGTAGCTCCAAGGAGCTTCTGTTCCTCAAAACATGCTGCCCTGACAGGTAAAAAGCCTCCAGGTGGGTCTGTCTGGGGAAAGAAGAAAATGAAATGAGCTCAGACCCGCCAGGGAGGGCAGGTAAAGGTCCAGGGCAGCCCAACCCATCCAATTCCTCTTCTGCGCACATTCCCACTCAAACTTGGGGTGGTTCACGCGGGACCAAGTGCCACTCATGTT
>NW_005294300.1:0-597 GCF_000412655.1 Myotis brandtii
TGGTTGAAGGGTTGCTTAGGCTTTTATATATATAGATAGTAAGATAGAAACACAGGCAAAAAGGTTGTGACAATGACCACCATTAATTTCAATCTGAAAATGTGATAGAAACCCATGACCCTCTTTTGCTTCTAGGCAACTGCTTAACCCACTAAAACTGCATTTATTGCCAAGAGTGTGATGACAAAAATCACTTTTCTTAATTGCTCTTGAATGTAATGAGGCAGAAAAGAGAAGTCAGGTCTTTGGATCCCTAGCTTCATCAGTAGCTAATGAATCACACATTCCATCCCTGGATTCAGGTGGTTTTACTAGCAGTAGGCGCAGGAGTTGCTGGGCAGATGGCTCTGATATAGGACGCTGGTGCGCAAAAATTCCCCTGCAGTTGGAGAGATGTGCACCCACTGGGGCAGCCGGTGCTGCGGAACAGATGGATTTCCTGCCCTGGTTACTTCACCTGGGTTCTGTAACTCAAGAGGTCCCTGATGACAAATTCCTCCAACACTTATAAAACCACATTCCCAGGAAGGTCTTTCTGAGGTGAAGTGAAAGTTAACGGGAAGCACAGTGAGCAGCTGGGTCAGGTTGCATTTGGGA
>NW_005294301.1:0-597 GCF_000412655.1 Myotis brandtii
TCAAAGGAAGGACTAAGAACAATGAACGCCTCCGTGTTCTGGGTGCATGTCTGTGCCAGGCATAGTGAGAAGTTCTCTACGTGTGTTCACTCATTTAATTTAACCCTCAGCAACATTCGTAACCCCATTTTACAGAGGCACATGTTTAGGCTCAGAGAGGTTAAGTACCTACATTGCCAAGATCACAAGGCTTGTCTGGGAGGAGCTAAGATATGAACACAGGTCAGTCTGATTCCAACATGTCATTTAATGATCCCTGAGAGGACGTTTCAACACGTTATGTTATATATAACAAGAAAAAGAAAAAAAATATTTATATAAAACATTTTTAAAGACCATATAGTCTAAAAAATTCCTAATACGATTCAAATGGCCTCCTAACTGCATGAAACAGAAATGCAGGCAATTACACAGGAATAAAATTCAATCTGAGATGACATGGGATTCTATTCTGTAACAAATACTGCTAAATTAAAATCTCTCACAGAGATAAGAACTGCACCCTAGAGTTTGTGCTACTGTTGGGCAGTTCTGATTACTACTAAGTGCCCAATACTGAGTTGAAGTCCTCTTCCCTTTACCATTCATGGGTCCCTT
>NW_005294302.1:0-597 GCF_000412655.1 Myotis brandtii
AAAAAAAAGTATTCCTAAATGAATGATGGTGCTTTGTGAATTAATCTGGATTTGATCTCAAGGAAGAAGTCCTGGAGTGCAACTATCACTAATAAAGGGTAGTTTCTTATTCTATACCCTGTTCTGGAAAGGATAATGTTACAAAGAAGGTAGATGGTGAGCATAGCATATACATATAAGGGAGACAGAAAGGTAGAATTTGATAAATGCTTCTCTAACATTTGTATAGTGAGAGTCCCTAAATGCTAATATGGTAGATTGCAAAAAATAGTGGAGTGTAATCAAGATGTCCTGGTAAACAGCCTGCCAATCACCAGACATGTGGTTAGCACCATCCTACATCATCTAGCTACCAGGGGGCATGACAGCTGACCCCAGGTGTATGAAAAAGACCAACAGAGTACAGCTGACTTGACCCAAGCCAGTAGAACCCTCAAGGTACCCCACAAAATCATGAGCTAAATAGAGCAGTTGTCATGTTACATTACTAAGTGTTGGGAGGGTTTGTTATGCAACAAAAGTTAAGATTGCAGTGGTCAACAGATAAGAACTTTCTGTTATGAGGCTAGTTCTTTAAACCTCACCAAAGCCAGGGTG
>NW_005294303.1:0-597 GCF_000412655.1 Myotis brandtii
GGCCCGCGGGCCATAGTTTGCCCACGGCTGGTATATATCCACAGGAAATGAAAACATGGGCTTGAAGAGGTATCTGCCATTGCAGCGCAAAAGCAATCATAGACAATACATCAACAAATGACCCTGGCCAAGTACCAATGATACCTTATTTTTGGACACTAAAATTTGAATCCTCTTATTTTCAAGGTGTCATCATTTAAAAATGTGAAACCTGTTCTTAGCTCACGGGCTATCCAAAAACATCAGGGATTCTGGATTTGGCCTATGGGTCATACTCTGCTGACCCTTGCCCTCTGACACTACCTACTTGACCCCACTAAAAATATCCATTACCCCTTGCTGATCTAGCAGCACAAACATCCAGCTTTCCTTTTAGGCCAAAATCTATGCTCATGCACTGAGCTTGCCTTCTTTGAGCTGACCCTTGCCTGAACCACCCCAGCCCCAGAACACTATCCTGGCACCTGTTCTTGGCGGTTGGCATGCCCATCTGATTCACTGCAGCTTTAGTTGTAGGAAAGCAAACAAAAGGACAGCCAAACGTCATGAATCTTCATGCCTTAAAAAGAAAGACCTGCAGTTTAAGAGTAGACAAGC
>NW_005294304.1:0-597 GCF_000412655.1 Myotis brandtii
TGGTCAGGGCACATATCCTGGTTGCGGGCTCCATCTCCAGTAGGGGGCATTCAGGAGGCAGCCTATCAATGAGTCTCTCTCATTGTCTCTCTCTCTCTTCCTCTCCCTTCCTCTAGAAATAAATAAAAATATATTTTAAAAAATTAAATAAAACAAGCAACAGAGCGCTGGGCAGCTGTGAAGACAGGTGTTAGGGCTCACCCGCCCCTCGCCTGCAGCACCCAGTCCTCTTTCCTTCTTCCTTTCACTCCTTAGAATCATATTTTTCTTAAAAGAGCAACCAAGTTATTGGGAAACTGCAGCCAAAAACACTGCAGGATGCTGAGAGAGCACCCCAGGTGTCAGGCAAGAGCCAACCACACAGCTAATTCATGTAATCATTACTCACCCCGGGCCTGTCTCATGAACGTCTGGCTGTCAGAACTGAATTCCACCCCAAAGAAAAGCTGTCCTCAGAGGAGATTTGCAGTTGTTCTTTGTAAAAAGGAGTGAAAAAAGGGGAATTTATTTAAAATAGACACGTGTAGCTCCCAAGGGGCAGAGGCATAAGTTGCTAGAACAGCTCCAATCAAACTTGAATCCCCGGTTTAGGATTTC
>NW_005294305.1:0-598 GCF_000412655.1 Myotis brandtii
CTAACAGCGGCAATAAAGAAGTTCACTGGGATGTCGAAGGTGGACATGGGCAAGTAATTCTCCCCTATCTTCCAGCTCCCTGGCACTTGTGGGGTAAGGGGAGACAGAATGGGATTTCTTTCGGATGTGCTAAGCATTTAAATGGCTAGAAGCTGTTTCTCCCAGTCTGCATGCACATCACATCACCCACTGTACTGTAATCTCAAGTGTGTTTGCAAACTTTGAAAGTATTATAACCACAAAGACCAACTGAGCATAGCTCTCCACGGTTCAACCAATTCACCGACAAGAATTTATGTAGTTCCTGGGAGAGGGCACGCGCACGGGCATCTAGGCCAAAAGGGCATAGAGGACGATCCTTTTGTTTGCTGGCTGGTTGCTGATCTATCGGTGGTCGCCTTCCCATTAGTTGTAAGAGCCACCCTTGCCTACCGGCCATGAGTAACGACAGGCAGGGGAAGAGGATGACAGAGCCCTGGAGAGCTGGGGACACCACTCTACAAGGTGTCTATTTGAGACAAGGGTGGCCTTGTCAGACTGAAATATGAGGTCGTGTTAGATTGTAGGAAGGAAAGCTGGTGAGTCCACTTCTCCTAGC
>NW_005294306.1:0-598 GCF_000412655.1 Myotis brandtii
CTATGCACTGAGCCAAACCGGCCAGGGCCATCCATCCTGGAATCCATTTCGAGGGGAGCATCATGGTATTCCCATACAGATGAGGAAACGGAGTCACCCAGCGCTTAAGGTGCACTGTTTGTACGTGTCAACCTAGCAGTGGGAGTGGGGCGGGCGGAGGGTGACATCATCACGTCTGGGGCTTATAAAACGGAAAGAGGGGTCGAAGCCACGGTGCCCCACGAAGTCCCCGCAGTGGATTAGGCCACAGGACAGTAACTGAGACAAAACAAGCACCCCGGATTCAAAGTCGCAGATGCTAACACACGTGGGTACTGGGCGAACCTGGGGCGCCTGGCGTTGCGGGATCAGGAACCACGACACAGGAGGCCGGGCCGCGTTTCCAGGACAACCGCGGGGGGAGGGGCGCCCCTGCTAAGCCCCGCCCGCGCCCTAGTGTTTTTGGGGCCCGCGTGGTCCCATCTCATTGGCCGCCGAGAAGCCCGAGCTCGAGGGGCGGAGTGGCCTCTGCAGCCGCAGGTCCAGGTTCGCTCCGCCAAGGGTTCCCTTTCCGGGCGGGACTACAATCCCCACAAGGCCCCGCGCTCGGGGCGTGGCC
>NW_005294307.1:0-598 GCF_000412655.1 Myotis brandtii
GCTGACGCTCCATCCACTGATCCAAACCAGCTAGGGCTCATTCATTTATTTTAATGATGACTTCAGTTACTCTAAATACAACTTTTGTCATCATTTATAGTATGCTGACAATTAAGAATAAGCCACACAATTTTAAGAGGACATTTAAAGTCTAAATTATTAGCTTTTTTGTAACCTTACAGATATAACTTTACTTTTTCTGTTCCGTCATATGTGAAATGTTATAAACAAAGAAACAACACCTGCTTTAACAATATAGACAGAAAAAGCATATTGCATGAGAGATCTTTTCTTTGAGAAAACCTAAAATTTGCTAAGTTAAATAAGGATTTCGTATTTAATTATCTGCTAAACCACAGTTGGGAGGAGGAGCTTGGCACCTCAGACAGGACACCAGACTCCACTCCAAGTTCATACTCATTGGCATTTTTAGAAGACACAGTGAATGCAACCTTTTGCCCCCATGCCTGAAGTTGGAACTTATTAAAAGACTAGAGGCCCGGTGCACAAAAATGTTTGCATTCAGGGGGGTTCTTCAGCCCGCCCTGCGCCCTCTCACAGTCCTAGAGCCCTCAGGGGATGTCTGACTGACGGTTTA
>NW_005294308.1:0-598 GCF_000412655.1 Myotis brandtii
CAGAAATGTTCAGCAGACAATAGGCACTTATTTCGGGCATGCCATAATGTACCGTGTTTAAAATCATAAGCTTTGGAGTTACACTAAGTCCCATTCTCTACAATTAAATCTACAATTAACTAGCAGCATGGCTTTGGGCAAATCACTTCATTCTCATTGTTTCAATTTGTTTTTGAGTCAGATGGGAAACCGTACCTGTAGGGTTGTTGTGAGGATTTCATAAGCTCACATATGTTAGTACTGCCTGGTGTCTAGCCCATAGAGAAGCCACGGTTAGCAGTCTTGTTCAGGAAAGGGCCATCTTATTGGAGTACTACACCAATTTTGGCCTCTTCAATATAAAACAGGTGTGAAAAAATATGAAGTTCAAATGAGGGAATAATTGGGTCAAAACCAGAAATAAGAGAAAATTCCCAATGAAGAAAATAGCAAATGAAATTTAGCAGATTTAGCTCCTCACTACTTTGGGGCTAAAACCTGTAAAGTTTAACACTATTATCTCAAAGAATCAAAAACGGGGAAAATTCAATTTTTAAGTAACTGTAAGAGAGAAAAGTAAATTCCTGATGAGGAAATATTCTTACATGATGCCCTAACC
>NW_005294309.1:0-598 GCF_000412655.1 Myotis brandtii
TTTTTTTTTTGGCTTATTTTTCAAGATTTCCCCATTTGATCTTTTAAATGGAGTCAAGTGTACAATTAAAACCGGGATTTGTAAGGAGTGTTTTAAACAAAAGCCCTAGACATCTTATCCCTCACAGTACATCTGGGAGCCAACAGCAGTCTCAGCATAATTGGAAAGGGATACAATCTCATGAGGTTCTCTCTTTGCCTCATGAGCAACGTCTCTCCATGCTCACTCTTACTGATATCCATCTATCCAGGACTTTATAGTGCTTTTATCCCTCAAGTGTTTGCTGCAGTTCACGTGATATTTATTCCAAAACGTAAGCCCTTTCTGTTATTCAGTACTATCAACTCAACATAGTGAGGAAAAGTCTGCAGCAGGGTCAAACCCAGTTGGAGAAAGGGAACTAAATATGTATGCATGTGAGTTTGTAGTACTGTAGCTTTGATAAATTTGTGCTTGCTAAAAAAGAGGGGAGAATGGAAGACTGCTATCAGCATCTAAACAGTAGAAAGAGATTTTTCCCCTTTGCAGTACTGATATTGGTCAACATCCCTCATATCTCTTAAGTGTCCAAACCATAAACCTTGGAGTCATCATTGCC
>NW_005294310.1:0-598 GCF_000412655.1 Myotis brandtii
TCTCTATCTCTCTTAGCATGAGACTGTGCTCTGATGCTTTCCAATGGCAATGTGATAAGGGACTAAATGAGCCCGAAGGGTTCACTCCCCTTTCACTCCTCAGCAAATGCAGTGCCCTGTTGTGTCTGGGTAGTATCCCCTCTGCTCCCGTTCTCTGCCCAACGGTGGGATTCCAACAGTCGGCCCACAGCTCACTCAGGTCCCTGGTCATTGTGGCCAGCAGCAGGTTGCTCATCCACAGCTTGCAGCCACACCTGTGTGACTGAGGTACCTACAGCCCAAAGTAGGGGACGATCTGCTCCCAGCTGTTTTCAGAATCCCTATAGGTGTTTCACAGGGTTAAGAATGTGGACTTTGCAGCCCCGTTTCCCAGATTTGAAGCTAAGTTACTTCACTTCTCAAAGCTTCAGTTTCTATATGTGCAAAGTGAGGCAGCAATAATACTGACTTCATAGGGGGGTTGAGCATTAAATGCATTAACACATATAAAGTGCTTAAAATACTGCTTGGCACATATTAGGTTGAACCCTATAAAATTACTCATATTTGATGGTGTTTGACCTAAAATATCAGTAGCTTCGTGTGATCTGACCTAATC
>NW_005294311.1:0-598 GCF_000412655.1 Myotis brandtii
CCAGCAATTTCACTTCTAGGTATTCATCCAAGAGAAATGTAAACCTGTCTACAAAAAGGCTGGTTCAAGAATTATCATAGAAATTGTATCCATTAAGTTAAACACTGGAGACTACCTAGATGTCTATCAACAGGAAAATGAGTAAGAGTAAGTGAGCTGTGGTATACTCATCCAACGGAATACCGCTCAGCAATACAAAAGAACAAACTATAGACACATGCAATAACATGGATGAATTTCAAAAATATGATGATGAATGGAGAAGCCAGACACAAAAGTGTATAACAGATTCTACTCATTCTAGAATAGGCCAAACTGACCTACGATAATAAACTCAGACTAGTCACTGCTTTGGGGATGAGAGTGGAGGTTGCCTGGAAATGTTGAATTTCATGAAATGCACTGATGGCAAGGTCCACAAGATCTCAGCAGTGCATTGGATGCAAATTATACCTTATGGGTCACCCCCTATCTGCAAGGGACGCTGAGAAATGTCCCCTGGTGCTCCAAATGAAATCATGGCTCTGTCTCTAAGTAAAGGGGAAGAAGGGGAATTGGGCAGGTGACACCACACACACACACACACACACACACACAC
>NW_005294312.1:0-598 GCF_000412655.1 Myotis brandtii
GGAACCGCTCCTTAATGTTTGGAAAGGCAGGGCATGTTTAAGGTTTTAAAAATCTTAAGATATATGTCTTCATAGGAGGAAAGCAGAATTGTCAACACAGTAGAAATATACACTAAACTGTTAACCCCTCTGGGGAGTGGGGCTTGGGTGATGGGGCAGGTGGCGGACGAAGAGGAAGGGTCTTCACGTTTTCTGTATACATTTCTGTGTGGTTGAACATTTTTACCAAGTGCCAGTGCAGCCTTTTTGGAATTATTTCTTCATTAGCTAGAACAACAACAATAGAGACTAGAAGATTATAAACATAGTGTTAGCCTTGAATATCTTTGTGTGATAGGATTATGAAATATTTATATTCATTATACCTCCCTTTTGCCTACATTTTCTGTAATGGATATATATTATTTTATAAGTAGAGAAAGAAAGTATTTGAAAACCAAAACCCAAAAGCACCTACAATGATTACTAATACTGCGTTTTAGCCTTGGTTGGTGTGGCTCGAGCACCAAAGGGTGTCGGGTTCAATTCTCAGTCAAGGGCATGTATCTGGGTTGCAGGTTCAGTCCCGGGCCCTGGTCAGGGTACATGCAGGAGGCAA
>NW_005294313.1:0-598 GCF_000412655.1 Myotis brandtii
TGCATGTGGCCCGCGGGCCATAGTTTGAGGACCCCTTGTCAATAGTAACTGCATTTCATAACTTGAGCAATGACATACATCAGTTTAAGCATTTTTGCATAAAATGAGTATTGGTGATTTTGTATTTCAAGTATATACTTAAGGAGAAGGCGGAGTTCTTTATTAATATTGCATCAGTAAAGCAATTTGTTTTATGTTCATCTTTCTGGAAATAATTGCTATTGAATTCATTTATGTTTAAATGAGAGTAATAGGATAACAAAGCAAAAACTGACAGGAATGGGATATAAAAATAAACCTATCCATCCTTGTGGAACAGAGAACTACACATGCTCTTTGTTCAGGACCATAGACTAAAGAAGCAGTCAATTTAAAGAGGATTAAAATATAAAATATGAATTTAAACTTAAAAGTGCCAATGACAGAAAAGAACATAATCTAGGTACTTTTCCCTGCAAATGCAGCTAATAAAAGGTCTATGAGTAGGAAAGGGGCCTATTCCACATGATCATACTTCAAATATTTGGGGATGACTGTCATATCTCCTCAAAGCTATACTGTCACACTGAAACACACACACACACACACACACACACAC
>NW_005294314.1:0-598 GCF_000412655.1 Myotis brandtii
ATCCAAAGCCATTCCCCAATTCTGTTGTGAATGAGTAACTAGTAAACCTTGCAGGAGAATAATTCACAGTTACATTATTAAATAGCAAGGCATCTGTGCTTCTGAGATTTGTAATACTCAAAATTTAGGGACAATGTACTGGGATTTGGTGGTATAAAGTAATCTAGAATAATAGGACAGCTATATGTAGAGAATCTCTAGGATATGTAGTCACAGACTTTGGATGGCAAGCTACCAGGGAGTCATGAAATATATGCTGGTATTAACCACAGGGGCTCCAAGTAGTGATAGATCAGATAAGACAATCATGATCTCCTATATACTATATTTATATAAATTAGCTGCCTAGAGAATCATGTGTTATTCAGAACAACTTGCTGTTCTAACACCTTACCTCCTTATGTAATTTAAGTTTGGGATGCAAAACAGAAGGTTAACTTAGGAATGAGAAAGCTTAATGATTGACTTTGAAAGAATTTCTAAGAGCTGCTTTGCTGATGTTTTATATGGTAGTGGACTTTAATAGCTAAGTGTCATGTGAGATGGAATGAGTAAGGCTAAAGATTGGAGTGTTCAAATTATAAACTCCTACTGACAA
>NW_005294315.1:0-598 GCF_000412655.1 Myotis brandtii
TTTATAACCAGAAAATAATTTATGTGGTGCACTTTGGCATCATATATGCATCCATTCATTGTGTAATGGTTTTAAAACAAATTTGTGATTATTGACTACATATTTTAATTGAACATTGCAAAATAATGATTCTTTTTGAATTGTATTCTTTTTTCCATGACTATTAGCTGGCATTCTTATGTAGAGTAGAGCTTTCCCCATGGTTACTCTGAAATACAGTTCCTATTAGAAAGGCAGAGATACATGAATTTAATTTTTCCATTTTATTTCATATTTTCAAAGAAAAATTGATTTGATATCCAATGTAAATGCAAAAATTAGTTTTTTTCTGATTTTCCCCATATTTGGTTGCTATTATGATGGAATCATAAATTTTTATTGATTCAATGTTTTATATTAAATGTTCAGCAATCACATAATCTTGTTCTTATCAATGTTCAAAACTGTCACAATTTTAAACAGCTAAAAACTCTTAAAGCTGACTATTGGGTCCTTCTAACATGACTCTATTGTGGCATTGGTTAGGAAAAGTTTTCATGAAGAGGACACAGAAATCACATCCCTAAAATAAAAAAAAATGATAAAATAAGCTTTATTT
>NW_005294316.1:0-598 GCF_000412655.1 Myotis brandtii
TGTTTTTATCACCTTTGTTCAAAATCTTAATATTGCAGAATTCTGGGGCCAGACTGTCTGTCCTAAAGTTGTCTTTTGCATATTAAGGTCTTCCACACCAGGGTTCATGAGGTAGGCATGCCATAGAGTGGTGGGAACTCTAACTGCTAGGTTCAAGTCACAGTTCCAACACTCTCTGGCTGTGTGATCTTAGGTTATTGTAAGGCTTGAGATATCTGTGCTTTGAACATACCTTATTCAAAATATGTCCTCAAAAATGTTAGTTCTTATCATTCCTCTACTCCCTGAAACCCTTTTTTCCATAAGTATGCATACTGACAAGGATTAAAAGGAAATGAAAAAAAGTTTAAAAGTAGGTATTCATTACTGATGTCTCAGTTTCTGCCACTATGTTCATCAAATTTATATTACATATTTAAAATTTTCCATTTACATAGGTAGCCCCCGTTTTTATAGTAGAAAATGTAGACAATCAGGTAAGTAAAAAGAAGAAAAAATTATCACCCATAATTTCACAATGTAGACATATCTACTACCAAAATAAACTTATTAAATACTGGGTCAAAATGGTGGTAACTTGTCAGAAACTATCAATCAC
>NW_005294317.1:0-598 GCF_000412655.1 Myotis brandtii
GTATGTGCCCTGACCGGGAATCGAACCAGTGACCTTTGGGTTCCTGGGTGGACGCTTAACCTCTGAGCCATACCCAGCCAGGCAGGATGCTACTCTCCTTTAGATTTAAGCCCTATATTTTAAAAGGGCCGAGGTCTAAATGGTCTCTAGGGATGCTGGCCTCTTAGAGCTCCAGTTCCCTGTGAGAATAACTGTTGCCTTCCTGGCAGAGAAAGGAGGACTTCCATTTTTATGGCTCTTTATGGTTTTCAGATGCCTTTGGTATTTATTATCTTGTTAATATCTCACCATAACCTTTCGATGCATGTATTATCTTCCACCTTTTCCAGCTCAGGACACTGGGACTCAAAGGTAAGTGCCAGAGGTGAGAGCACAAATCAGGTCTTTGTGGAAAATGGGGAATATGTACGTACAAGTAATATATACTCGTTGAAGAAAAAAAACATGCAAAATGAAAACAGAAGTTATCCATTCCACCACTAAAAAGTTACTGTGCCTCCATATATAAAATTAAAAGCATAATACACATACATACTTATACAATTAAAAAAACAAGTACATATAGAATTAGAAAATGATACAAAAACAAAAGAAAAAA
>NW_005294318.1:0-598 GCF_000412655.1 Myotis brandtii
TGGCAGGGCCAGACCAAATGACTTCTCGGGCCTTATACAGCCCTTGGGCCGATGTTCCCCACCCCTGCTCTATAGTATGGGCCTATCTGATCCTGTGACAATAGATACACTATTATTCCGAAGAGCCCTTTTCCGATGGAGCATAAAGTCAAGTCTCTTACAAATATCAAATATATAGTCTTATAAACTTTATTGCACCCTGTGAAACAGGCTGTAAAACCAGTACATAAACACTGTAAAAGTTGCACAGAAAAGAAATGGTGGTCCCCTGCTCATCACCCCGCTTCGCAGGTTTACGGGGCCCTCTTTTTATAGACCGAGAAAGAGGCGGGTGTGGAGGCGGAACACCTGAAGCAACAGTACGAACAGGACCTTCGTAAACTCAAACAGCAGACAGAGGAGGAGAAGAAGCATCTGAAAGAGCAGCTGGTGCGGCGCCTGGAGGACCTGGTGAAGACGCACAAGGCGGAAATCAAGTCGGTGCGCTCGTCCGCGGAGGCCGACAGGAAGCGGCTGCAGATGGTGAGGTCGCTCTCACGGATGCTCTTCCGTTTCCTCTTCTTTCCCTCCCTCTTTCCTCTTTTATTTCCCCTTTCCT
>NW_005294319.1:0-598 GCF_000412655.1 Myotis brandtii
ATACACCACCCAACACAGTTTCCCTCCAGACACCTGTCCTGAGCTTCCTCTCCAGCTCAAGAACATCGCCAGTCACACTCTCAGTCCTTAGATGATTCTCAACAGGAGAAAGCCATCCGTGTGACAGTGGAAGTGATAAAGCAATCAGGTGCCTGGCTCCATTACGCTCCTCTCTTCATCATTCCCCGCCACCGCTGTGATCCCTCCCTCACTACTACATGTTGCAAAGAATTCAGAAATAGAGCCATCAACGCTAATTTCACTTTCCAGAACCACCCAGGAATGAATCTGCTGCTTCCAGAACACAGAGAAATATAAGAGCTGAAGAGCAGAAAAATACAGGGAAATAAACGAGCAGCTACAAGAGACGCCTTCTGTAAGATATATGTGGAGGGGGGTGAGGAGGAGAACATACATGATTATATGTGGTTGAGGGGAAATGGCAAGCATTATACTGCATTTGCGTGTGCATGTGAGGGAAACGCTGTCTGCACACACACTGTGTGTGGACAAGCAGACCATGGAGTTTCTCACAAATAAATTCAAGCTTGCCCAGCCGGCGTGGCTCAGTGGTTGAGTCGACCTATGAACCAGGAGG
>NW_005294320.1:0-598 GCF_000412655.1 Myotis brandtii
TTAGTATTATGAAGTTGTACTTTTCTTTTAATTCACTGTGGTAAACACTAAATTATATAGCCCTTACACTTAGGAAATTCATAGACTATAGCTGGAGATAGATAACTACTAAAAATAACTAAGATTGTATATTTTGCAAATATAAATTACTTTATGAATATACTATATTTATAATTTTCTTCTTATGGAATTTTTCAGGTAAACACAGAAATAGTTTGATGAACCCTCAAGGACCTATCTATCAGTTTCAACTAGTATCAACATATGGCCAATCTTGCTTCATCTATAAAACGCCTGTTTTCCCATTCTCAATGCACCACGGGATTACGATAAAGCCAATCCAAGATATAATCCTTTTATCGGTAAAGGATTTTAAAATTGCATCTCTAATAGTAAAATCTTGTTTTAATTAATCTATTAATAAATATTAAAATGCCATGCTTAGAAGAGTAAGAGCTCTAAAGCTATGTTATCCAAGTATTTAAGTAGTTTCATTAGATAAGAGAGAGGAAGAGTGACAGAAAGGGTGGGAGGGGATGGGGAGAGAGAGAGACTTGAAACAAGGAGAGGGGAGAGAGAGAGAGAGAGAGAGAGAGAG
>NW_005294321.1:0-598 GCF_000412655.1 Myotis brandtii
ACCCAACAGCTTCGTCAAGTTCTTTTTCTGTTGGTAGCAGAATTTTCTAATTTTTTAGAAAATCTCCTGTTCAATAGGCATGTTTTCTCGTTCCTCCTTGTAGGATTTTTGTGGACCTACAAATGGGCAAGGTGACTAGGAACGTGCAAAGCTGGGTGAAAGGGCCACACAACCAGCCCAACCCCAACTTCTGGAACTAGTTACAAATTTTATTAGAAAACAAAGTTGAGTTAGGAGAAATACTTTGTCTAAAATCAACCAAAGAGCAACAACAACAAAAAAAGTGCTTTTCTTCCACTTAAACATTTATATTAGGGTCTTAGCAGTTATTTCCTTCTGCTCACCTGACCCTGGGATGTGACTTTACATCTAATTTCCATTTAAAACGGCCCACCGTGCATTGGTAAAGGGGTTCTAAATCCTTTTGGTGGACTTGAGTCAACACTGATGAAATCTTGCCATAGATAATCTATTAAATTGGACAAGACAAGTAAAAATGAAAACAGACGTCAGCGTACACTCACACCATCGCACTTCCAGAACACAGCCCCTCCTCACAGGGCTGCTTCCTTCTCTCCCTCCCTCCTCCTTCCCTCCC
>NW_005294322.1:0-598 GCF_000412655.1 Myotis brandtii
TCTAAAAGGTCACATGAGATACAGAAAACAATATAAAGATCAATGGTTTTTATCATTTAGTGTCATTTATCTTTATGTTAACTTTATGCAAAGAGCGATTTTATAATTTTGTAGTTATACCGAATAGACTTAATACTGCAACTTTATGTTTATGACTAAATTCATAAAGTGATGCTACTTTGATTAATGTTCTTTAGAGGAATAAATTGACTCAGGCCATACAAGATTCTCAAGTAAAGATCTTAAAGATGAGCTCACAAAATTATAAGACGATAAGGAAAAATGAATGATTTATCAGAAATAACCATCAGTATATTTAACCCCTCCAATAATATTCAATAATAGGATTATTAAATTAAATTTACCTAAGTAAGCTTAAAATTATTGAAGGGAACAAAATAAACTAATAGAACACTATCAAAAACAGTTCAGGCAGATTTGAAAAATAATTCACCAAACCTTGTAAAAGTTAAACCTGGATTCAGTTTTATTGAAGATTTTATTAATTAAATAGAAAATCCAGCTGCGGAAAAAAGAACCAGTGCAATTAAAAACACAAAGAGAGCCCTAGCTGACTTGGCTCAGTGGATAGAGCGTC
>NW_005294323.1:0-598 GCF_000412655.1 Myotis brandtii
AAGAACAACAAAGAAGAAAAATGCATAGTCCAATAAATGACATTCTAATATTGGCAACTTGCATAAGATTGCATAGGCTTTTGGAAACGTCCTTCCATTTATTACATATGCATCTCAAAGCTAATTAAAAAAACACATAAAATACACTTCACTGTCCTAACTTAAACTGTGTACATATTTGCAGTAGTAGCAGTTGCTGCAGAAAGAATTCCATACAGGAAAATTCATGTATGTAAAAATACATTATTCATATCTATATCCATGGAAATAGCATATAAGCCACCCAATGTGAAAACAGAAGTTATATGATTTTTTCCCCTTAACTCTCCTTATGAATATATTTAGGATTAGGGATTACCCATACAAATTACCTCAAATTTATTCCTTTATTGAACTCACACAGACTTAGAAAAACTGTGCCTAGTTGATCAGAAGGAGAGGTGGGCAAGGCCATTTCAGGATTCAGACTTGGGAACATTGGAAATCTTTTGACTTCAAGGGAAGAAAATTTCTTTTTCTAAGCTCTCTACATACATATTTAATCATCATTCCTATGGATGCAATAGATATCCTATATAATAAAGAGCTAATATGCAAA
>NW_005294324.1:0-598 GCF_000412655.1 Myotis brandtii
TTTTTTTAAAAAAAGAAAAAAATTAACAGAATTGCCTGGGGTGGGGAGGTGAAGAAAAGAAAAGGGTGTGAGATGAATTGAATTCTAATTTGGGCAACAGAGGTTCTAGTGGTGCCTTCTTCTAAGGTGGGGAATCCAGAAGGAAGAACATGATTACAGATGGTAGAGGAGAAGAGCTCAGTTTGGGACATGTTGAATGTGTGGGTCTATGGGACACCCAGAGGCAACTGGGCATTCAGGGCTGCAGAGGGGGAACACAAGTTGAGAAGGACAGAGAGGTAGGAGAAAAGCCAGAAAGGTAGATAGGAGTCATTGAAGCCTCCTAGTGGGATGCACAGATAGTGGGATGCAGAAAAGAAATGACTAGAGACAAGGAGACAATACTGCTGAGCCTCCTCCTCACAGGTACCACCACTTCCACAGACACAAATGCACTACAGAGGTTTCTTTGACAGCAGTTTTATTTGATTCGTAGTTAAACTCAGACCCTGGCCCACCCCACGGATCATGGGATCATGGCAGAAGTAGACTTGGGAATCATCGGCCTCTTACCGAGATCAGAAAAGGGGAATATATGGGTCATATCTATATTCAGGGC
>NW_005294325.1:0-598 GCF_000412655.1 Myotis brandtii
TGGTTCATAGGTCAACACTCAACCACTGAGCTGCACTAGCCAGGCTAGACTTCCGTTTTGTCTCCTGTTTTTGGAAGGTGCGCAGAACCCTCCCTAGAAGATTCTGTATTTTGCCACTGGCTTACTTGTAGGAAAGTTTCATTTAGGTCAGTCTCAGAGTAAGACACATAATTTTGCCATTAGGATGATACATTTTTAGCCTTTACAATACTGGTCTCAACAAAAAGGCTGGCACTGTTTCTGTGGTTGATGGGTGTTTTGTGTTTATAGATATGTTTTCATGGGTGTCTTGAGCTCTTACTAATATGTCTCCGTCAAATAGCAATTATTTATATTTGTGATACTTTAAGTCACTGTTTATTCCTTCACATATTTCAGAATTTCTTATTTTCAACAACAAATCCTCATGGATTCCTACTAATATAATATAGCCTGTGTTTTCACACAGAAAGAAACTTCAGTTTATTCTGTGTGAGCTATATGGATTAAAGTGTGCTTTTATTCGACATCATGGTGGGGGGATCACTACCCTCATTTCTACCTTCTTAGAGCCCTAGTTTTCTATGATACACCTATTAGAAATAATGTAAACTAAGTC
>NW_005294326.1:0-598 GCF_000412655.1 Myotis brandtii
AAAAAGCAAACCAAAGGAAAACATTGGTTCCATATAGAATAATAATGATGCCTCAGGTAGCTGTTAGAAATTTTCCACATTGGAAATGAGTATTGGAAGGTAGAGGGAGCCAGCCATTCCTCAGAGAGATGCTGATTATGGGCTACATGAGAACTTATTTTATACTGAAGGTTCATGGGCAGTGCAACCACCTGGGAGTCATTAATTTGAAATATTATACCATTAGAGCTGGGTATTAAGCTAGTGAGAGAAAGGGTAATTAAGGATTTTTCTACTTTAGGGTTTTTTTCCATTTCCTTTTAATGGGATTCTCTTCCTTCCTATCAACTTTTCTTTTTCCAAATCTGTTATTTTCTCTGTCGCATAGGATGTGACCGAACAAAGAAAACTGATTTAGTTCTTATTGTATAAATATCTGGAGTGATATTCCCTGTGTTGTTCCAGCCTAATATTCTCTAATCCTTCTTACATGTGGATTGCCTAGGAAAAATCTAGTCAGGGGGGGAAATCTACTAATTCAATATTTTAGTAAATGTTATCCTATAATAAGACAGTGACAGAAAAATTATATATGTATGTGACTTCATTTAGTAAAATA
>NW_005294327.1:0-598 GCF_000412655.1 Myotis brandtii
ACACACACACACACACACACACACACACCATTAACAATTGAGAACTAGTTAAGAGGAGTCACCTTGTTCATTTATCTTTACCCTCCCCTACTGAACATGTGAAAGAAGCAGGTTTACACAAAGGGTAAAGTTTAGTCTCAATGAAGTCTCAAAACAAGTCTCGTGCCCTCCTTCAGAGAGTTCTGAAGATAAGATGCCACTTCAGAGGTTTGTGTGAGTTGATCAGTCATCACTGCAAGACACCCCAACATGGGGAGGTTGAGACAACTTTAAAAGGAGCTGACAATTGAATACTGTCTACAGCAGCACTCTCAGGAGAACAATCCTTTATTCTTGAAGGGGGATCAGAGCATCGTCGTGTCCACCACATCCAGGAAGTGAGCAAGTGTTTTGGGGTAAGGTTGGGATCAGGTAGAAAGGTCTTTATAAAGACAAACTAAGATGATACCATATATGCTGCCTGTAAGCACATGTCTAATGGGAATGACTACAGATGAGTAAGCAAGAAGGAAGAGAAAATGGAAAAGGCAACGGGACCATTGTTTTACATGAAGCCCTCACTCTTGGCAAGGCCTCGGCTCTAACTTCATGAATTGTA
>NW_005294328.1:0-598 GCF_000412655.1 Myotis brandtii
AGGGGGGTGGCATGCATCTATGCTGGTCACTGTAACTCCTAGCCATTCTTTAGTGGATAGAACAAGGTGGAAATCATACTTGTGCTTCCACTGAGCAGAGATAACGTTCCTATTTTTCTTTCTTTTCTGCCTCCCACCCCATTTTGGTCCTTTCATATTCCCAAGCTTCTGGTCGTGTGGGCATTATGATCTGAGAAGTAGAGATGGGGACCCGGGGGCCCTGCACACTCATGTCTCCGTGTTTGTGGTTTCTTTTTGTACGGAGGTGGCTCTGTGTGGGATACAGGTCTTTGCCTGGGATTTGCCAAACCCTTGTCAAACCTTTAGTGAAACCCTAATTCAAAGGGACAGGTCATAAGCAGCCAGTGGATGTTGCATCTTTTGGGTGAGGCTAATTCGAAATAGCTGGGTGCTATTTTGAGAAGGTGAGGAGCAAAGGGTTGGTCTAAGTAACAAGTATCTCTCCTGTGGTTGAGAGGAGGTGCTTGTACAACTTAGAAAGTGTGGCTCTAGACATAAATAATGAGTACTGGGCCTGGCTGGTGTGGCTCAGTGTTTGAGGGTCACAGTTCCATTCTTGGTCAGGGCACATGCCTGG
>NW_005294329.1:0-598 GCF_000412655.1 Myotis brandtii
TGAGCGCCTCAGGGCGCTCTGCGTGGCCTACGGGACCTGTGTGGGCCTGACTGACCCAGCGCTGGCCAGGGCTCCGGTGCTGAGCGGCGACCCCATCCTCCTGAGGCCGGGGGGCTCCATGGCAGAGGGGCGGGCGCTGAGCTGGGCTGCAGCTGCGTGGAGTCGGACCGGCAGAGGGAAGAGAGACCCCGTAGCTCAGGAAGAGCCTGAGCAATTGGCTTGGGAAGTCACGTGGTCACTTTCCCGGGTGGTCGTCCGCTTGGCTTCCAGCACTGAACGCAGCACGAAGAGTGAAGACTCACCGAACGCTTCTTAAAGCCGCGTCTCCGAGCCGAGCTCCTTCCTGCACCATCTCACGTTGGCCGGCAGCTGGGCGTCAAGGTGAGGGAGTCTGCCCAAGGTCGTGCCGCTTTTAGGCGGAAGGACCTACAGGCAGACCCAGGAGCCTAAGGGAAGGCCCAGCTTCTCACCACGAGTCTCAGCTGCCTCTCATCATACAGCTCAGCTCACAGCCCAGCCGTTCAGCTCCCGGGCCGCTAAGCAGGGCTGGGAACCCGTGTGCAACGTGTTTAAAATACAGCACTCAGTGCACAGGCAG
>NW_005294330.1:0-598 GCF_000412655.1 Myotis brandtii
GGGGGAGAAGGCAGGCACCTTTCCAGCTGGAGAAGTGAGGATGCTGGAAATAGTCCTTGTGGAAATGGAGGCCACGCAGGAAGTTGTGGGTGGCCTGGGGAAGTGGGCGCCGTGTCAGAAGGTCAGTGAAGAACTCGGCTATCCTGCCGGCCACCGTGGGAGGCTCCTCTATCTTCAGAAGGGGGACCTGCTCCTTGTCTGCACAGTCAAGAGGGGAGGAAGTGGGGTGTCATTCAGGAAATGGTACCCCTGGGCCTTTACTCCAGCCTCTGTGGACTCCCAAAGGCCCGAGAGTCCACAGTCCCTCACATACAGCCCCACTGTCTGCCCCACCGCATCCTTACAAGGAGAAGGCACCTACCCAGGCTGGCCTGGTCCTGTGCCCAGCGGTCCCAGAACTGGCTCGGCTCAGAGGCCCAGTACAAGCTGTCCTGGAGGTTGGCTGCATACAGGTTGCTCCAGATACCTGAACAGGGGACACGCGGGGAGAGTCCTCCACCCCGTCACAACCTGAACCTTCCCCAAGGCCGGTCCTGGGCCAGGAAACGTCTCAGTGACCGAACTGGGAAGGTCAAGGCCCACCCCCACCCCAAACCCC
>NW_005294331.1:0-598 GCF_000412655.1 Myotis brandtii
CTGAAGAAATCAACCACAAGAAAAGCAACACAAGACTAGAAAGGCTGTTTCTCTCATTCTGCTTCTACAAATGCCTTTCTGCCCCCATTGCAAGTAGAATTCTGATACTTTTGAAGAATTTTCTTTGGGAGAGATATGATAGAGGTAGTATTTGTGGGAGAGCTAGCTGTCTAGTAAGTCAGGTGTTAGACTGGTGAGTAATAAGCCAGTGAATCTACACTTCGTGCATATTGGCAAGTGCAGCTCCACCATTCATTCATTTGAAAAGTAAAAAGAAAAAGAAATTCACACAAACACAGAATAGTTTTGAAATAGGACAGGAAAGATCGTTGGGTCTGTTTCTCATGAGGAAAATATAGATGGGCAGGGAAATAATTTGAATCAAATAAATCAACATGAACTTTAATTTTTGACATTCTGAGATAGATCATAAACAGAAAAGGTTTAATATAATCTGGAAGTATATGGTCAAATCTTGGGCCCATTTAGTGCAAGGATAGGAAAATGGTTGAATTCTATTTTCAAATAAATTCTATTTTATTTCAAAACAGATTTCACGAATAATTCGAACATCGTGTGGAAATGCACTGCTGGTGGG
>NW_005294332.1:0-598 GCF_000412655.1 Myotis brandtii
TTCAATCACATAAATAGAAATCATTTCCTTACTACAAATGACTTCAAAGTTTGCCAATTACTTACGGAAAGCTTCTTAACTCTCAAGTGGTTATATTTCATTCAACAAATATTTATATCATTCCTACTTCATGCTGAGTGCAGGAACATGGTAGGCATTCAATGCATATTTGCTAAATAACCAAAGGAATGAACCCTAATTATACTAGTAATTGCTGCCATTTCTTCCAGAGCAATCCAACAACTAGAAATGGGTAGAAAGAGCAAATAAGAAAAAACTTCTGTCTTCCCTCCTAGTCACTTGGCATGAGCCCTAATTACCCTAACTTCCGGTTTGAGTCCAAACCTTGACCGGCTGGAGAACCAGCAATCTTAGTGAGCTGTAAACTACAAGTAAGCTATGATCATTGCCCAATTCAAAATTCTCATTGTTTCAAGCTCAGTCTACAAGCCTCAGATGGCACTTAAACATTTCAGCCTATAGCTCGCATTTGCATTTTGCACAAATATTATGCAGGGGTAAAAGAAGAGAATGCCATGCAGCCTAATCCAATGGCTAATTAGCAACACCTGCACTGAGGCACTCTTCGAATCTTGCT
>NW_005294333.1:0-598 GCF_000412655.1 Myotis brandtii
GTACATGAAGAGTTGCCTGAGGGCAAATGTTGTTCTGTAAAGGGTCAAATACGTGGTTCAAATCGGCTTCACGGCATCCTGTCCTGGTTTCTTGGAAAAGGAAAGTGTCTGTATGGAGTGCAATGGATGGTCCACTGAGACTACAATGCATTTTATTCTGCCTCTGTCATGTAAAAGGATTCAGGGAAGGCTGGAAAGAAAATATGTATAAACCACCCACATGGGTGCATGCACACACATTCATTTAGTCATCTAACAGTCTGCTTTCCCTTGACAAAAGCAAAACTATTCCATACTAAAGATTGAATAACTTTGCAGGAGACAAGGTTTGGAACATCATTTATTAACATTACAGTGAGATGCTGAAGTATCTCATGTTTTTCAGGCTCTATGGGAAATGTGATCAGATGATAGCAATAAAAATCCTGATTCTCACTCCAAGCTCATGTTTTTCTTACTTGTCTTGCTTTAGCTTTCAATTATATTTAACACTTGTTATTACATATTCACAATTAGGTAGGACCTCTAACCTACTAAGACATATACATCTCTCCTTTCCTAGGAGGATTTCATTGGAAATTTCAAGTAAACTTAGAAG
>NW_005294334.1:0-598 GCF_000412655.1 Myotis brandtii
GGTGAAAATACCCAGTGCTGGCAAGGATGTAGAGAAAGTGGATGTCTCTTACATTGTTGGTGGAAATGTCAAATTGTATACCACTCTGGAAAGGTCTTTGGCAAACTAATTTAATTAAAAATTAAACATGCAACTACATTATAACTCAGCAATGGTACTACTGGACATTTAACCCAGAAAAATGGAAATTTACTTCCACACAAAATCCTTTGTATAAGTGTTTATAAAAGCTTTATTTATCATATTAAAAACTGGAAAAACTAAAATATCCTTCAGTGGGTAAATGGATAAACAAATTGTGGTACATCCATTCCATGGAACTGGACTCATCAACAGAGAAGAATGGATTATTGATGCATACAGCAGCATGGATGGACCTCAGAACATTATACTGAGTGAAATAAAAGGCAATCTCAAAGGTCACATACTGATTCCAGTTAAACATTGTAGAGATGGAGAACAGAATAATGGTCACCGTGTTTAGGAATGGTGGGAGAGGCAGGTGTGGGTGTGTATAAGGCCTGACAATTAGCTTTTGTGGTTTTAATGTCAGTGGCTGAAATTAAGCTTTTTATTGCTAAGGCATCCACTTCAAATC
>NW_005294335.1:0-598 GCF_000412655.1 Myotis brandtii
ATATGTAAATGTATTTAGGCTGCCCATACTTCAAATCTCCTTTCGACTTGGGAAGTGGGAGGTGGGGAGCATTTCCCATTGTATGTTTTCTTCATGGCAAATGAAGGGAAATCGCCCTGTTCCCTCAGTGGCCAGGGCACAAAGATACATTTGGACCAGGAAGTTGGAATTAAAAGCAAGAGATGCCAAAAAGAAAGCAAAGTTGGAACTGATTTGGTGTCACACAGTAGCCATGGTGTCCAAGGTCAGTGTCCAGTAGTGACAATGATGACCTACAGTGCAAAGCAAAGTCTCACTGCAGTGGGGGCCACAGGGCATGGCTGCAGTAGCATCCAGCATGGGTGGTATGTGGTCCTGGTCAGGTTGCTATGGCTGTCTGGCTTCCAGGCACTCTTTAAATCTTGTCTGTTTGCCAACTCTGCTTCTTCAAGCTTCCGTGAATTACAAAAATCCTCTTTTATCCCAGAGGAGTCGAGTGCTGTTGCTTGCAACCAAGGGGTCTGGTTGGCCCATCATTCTTCTCCCTGTGAGCCATGTCTGACACCTGTGACAGCATTCTCTGTGGATCCTGCCTAACCCAGATTCTTTATATAGCAAC
>NW_005294336.1:0-598 GCF_000412655.1 Myotis brandtii
TCTGTTTCAATGTGTTTGTGTCTTGGGGATGACCACACGTGATCTTTAGCAGAGGCCTCTTGTTAGAGGTGCGGTGGTGCAGGAAAAGGGCTATAGACTAGGAGCCTGGAGACAGACCTACCTCTGGAGCCCTGGGCACCCTTTCCACAGTTGCAGTTCTCTGAGAACCAGTTGCCTTCACCTGTTAAGCCACCACAATCAAACATAACAAACTTTGCATAACTCCAGAAAGTTACCTTCTGCCTCTTGGTAATCTCTCCCTCCCCCTATAGTCATCCCCAGGCAACCACTGATTTGTTTTATGTCACTATAGAGTATTTTGCATTTTCTAGGATTTTATGTAAATGAACCATACATTATGTGCTCTTTTAAAAAATCTGGTTTCTTTCATTCTGTATAATTACTTTGAGATTCATCCATGTTATTATGTGTATTGACAATTTATTAGTTTTTATTGATGGACTAGAGGCCTGTTGCATGAATCCGTGCATGGGTGGGGTCCCTTGGCCTGGATGATGATCGAGGACTATCGGGGGCCGGCTGGCCAGGGGGAGGGGCCCCGGGAGGTTGGCTGGAGGAGGGGCCATGGGAGGTTTGC
>NW_005294337.1:0-598 GCF_000412655.1 Myotis brandtii
CAGCTGAGTGAACGGGAGAGTCGGGATTCAAATCCAAATATTCTGATTCCCCAACCATCCCTTAATCGCCAAGTGAGGTCTGTCTGATGCCAAAGTTCATTCTCCTTTCATTCTACAACAAAGTGGTGGAGGATGGATGGTGAGGGGTGCCAGTGGGTGGTGGAGAAGCAGGGCTGAACAGAGTAGAAGGCAGGGGAAAAGACTTCCACTGCCGCTGGTCATTCACACTGGACGCATAGTAGTCAGAGTGGGCATTCCCAAGAACACCACAGTGGTTAGAGAGTCAGACACCCATGTGTACCCATCACACAACTTCAGCAATTACAAGATCATGGCCTAGTTTGTTTTGTTTTACACTCCCACCCACCACCACCCTGCTCTGGGTTATTGTGAAACGAATTTCAGGCAAAATATTTCATCCACAACATTTTAATGTGTATCCCTAACAGATAAAAAGAACTCTTTAAAACATAACCACAATACCATCATCTTAAAAAAATAATCACTATCTGGCCAGCGTGGCTCAGTGGTTGAGTGTTGAACCTATGAGTCAAAAGGGCATGGTTCGATTCTGGTCAGGGCACATGCCCAAGTTGCG
>NW_005294338.1:0-598 GCF_000412655.1 Myotis brandtii
GGTGAACACACAATACAATATTCAGATAATGTATTATAGAATTGTATAACTGGAACTAGTATAATATTGTTAACTAGTGTCACCCCAATTCATTCAATAAAAAGGAAAACAAAAACAAACCAGAATAAAGTTCCCCCAAATTATCTTCTGCTTTTTCAAAGCCTATATATAAGAATGGAGATTATCAGAACAATTGCAGAAACTCCTACTTAAATCCTTTCTCTTGGCTTCTTTGCTCCCCAGGGAGAAGTTCTTGTGTTGGAGAGGGTATTTCAGAGAATTTAATTGTGTTCCTTATCATAAAATAAGACCTGTCTGCAATAGTTTGGAACAATTAGCAAATTGTTATCCATTTTGTTCTTCTTAAGCACTGGCCCCCAAGGGGGAAATGGAAAACTGTCACAGTGGTAATTGCAGGCATTCTTTTTTTGCTTTACCTTTTCCTGCTGACTCCTAATCCAAGCCTCTTGCAAATACAGTTTTAGGGTTTATAGAGGAAAAGCAAAATTTAGCCTTCAAGAGCCAAACTTATTTTCCGGTTTCATGGTTTCCTCCCTCTCAGTATTTCAAGAGGGAGCTGATTTCCATTTCATATCCC
>NW_005294339.1:0-598 GCF_000412655.1 Myotis brandtii
GTGAACAAATTTAGGAGATAGCATGCTAAGAAAATTGGGCTTAGTCTGTCAAACATTTTTTGAGCACTTACTACATAAGCATTGTACTAGGCCCTCTAGAAGAATATTATATTGATGAGGTTATCCTTAACAGAGCTTTCTATCTAATGAGATAAACAAGTAACTTTAATGCTTAGCAGGATGCAAGGGGTGAGGCACACTTACTGAGCACTGAATATATATAGCAGGAGCTTGATAGTCTTCATTTCATTCATCCCCACCACAGCCCTTTGATTAGATACTATCACTCTTCCAAAGGTGGGGAAAACTGAGGCTCTGAGAGGTTATATGACTTGTCCAAGGTCACATAGAGTAAAACATTGATTATACATAAGCCTAGGTCTGTTTGACTCTACATGCTCTTTCTCTAAAATGAATCATGTTCCTTCTCAATAAAAGTAGTAGCATGCTGATTGCAGTACATTGAGCTCCATAGAGACAGCACTGGGGCATGTGTGAGCTGGCCAGACACTGGGTGACTGTATGTTCGCTGAGGAAAAATAATTAAACATGGGCAAAGGTGATCCTAAGAAGCCGAGAGGCAAAATGTCATCGTATG
>NW_005294340.1:0-598 GCF_000412655.1 Myotis brandtii
AGCCAAACATTTTGTTTTGGAAAGTAGAGACTCAGGTAAGTAGTTTTTATGCTTATAAGCAGGCATAACTTTCTTTCTGTAGGTTTCTAGTGTGGAGGTTTGTGTTCATCTAGCCAGGAGTTAGGCAGATTTGATATTGTTGCTGTTATGTTTGCCTTTAATGGACCACAGTTTCAAATTTCTCGAGCAATACATTTTGCTTAAAGTGGATGCTGTCTTCCCAAAGTTTTTCCTCAAATTTCGCTCCACCTTCAATCTTCCCTTTTGTGCTGTACGTAGCACAGAGACGGCCTATCTCTTGCCACTTATCCGGAGTTACTTTATCGTCACTTTGACTTGATGCTCTTTGGCCTGGTGGCAGGAAGTAAAGGAGGGTAGAGTCCATGGGTCTCCACATTGTGGCCTTCACAGTGTCCCTGCTCTTTCTCCAGCTATAGTTCTTGCTAAAAACATACCTCTGCTAGAGGGCTTTCTGTTATTTCCCTGACCACGTGCAATGGGTTTTTGCCAGTGCCCTAAAACAACATATTGTGTTGCCCTTCTCTCTGCCGATTAAGGCTTTTGTTCCAAAAAAGAGATAAGGGAGTAGGGTGGGGGG
>NW_005294341.1:0-598 GCF_000412655.1 Myotis brandtii
CCACCACTCACGTTGTGACCTTGGACGAGTGATTTCATCCCTCTAACCCTCAGTCCCCTCTTCCGCACAGTGGGGGCGAGCAGAGCCCCCAGGGGTCAGGGGTGTTGGCGCACTGAATGCGGTAACACGGAGGGCCTAGAGCTGGGCCTGACCAAAAAAAAAGAAAAAGCACCTTCCTATTACTTACTGATTCTTATCATTAGTATCTCATGCCACAGGTCCGAGTGAGGGAAGGAGACTCGGGGAGGAAATGCCCGGACCTGCGGGGTGGAGAGCAGCGCGACACGTGCCCAACAAGGCAGGGCTGTGAAAGGAACCAAAGGGCACGAGGCATCCATGAGCATCCTCCCCCCTCCCCCCGCAAGGGTCAAACATCTGCTTCGAGTGGGACCTTTCCTTCCATTCCTTTCCAAATAACCATTTGCCAGAACAGTTTTATTAACCTTGAAACTTGTCCAATCTGCCGGGAATAAAATAGACTACGGCGATATGTGTGATAATAAAGTCCCCAGCAAACCTGGCCAGCCAGGGACACAGGGACTCCCTCTTGGCACATAATTAAGTGTTGTTTTAAATGCTGACTGTGATGGGCAGGCAG
>NW_005294342.1:0-598 GCF_000412655.1 Myotis brandtii
GCTCAGGACTGAGGCTGGTCTATTTTGCTCTGGATCCCAGCTCACCATCATTCATCAGCAGGGCCACCTCAGTCCAGAGACCCCCTGCAGATTCTTCAGGGGTGGGGGTCTGGTGGCATCTATATGCATTTATATTTTAGCTTCTCAGGTGAGTGGATGATCAGCTAAATTCAACAGCCATTGTATCCTAATGAATAATCTCTTCTTTAAAGTGTGTTGACATATCATTTGTGTTCAATGGCCCAAATGGCTTTAGAGGAAAGCCAGTTAATCTTCTGTTCTGGGGAACAGCTACTGTTCCCTCTTAGAGGAATAAACAGAAATGTGCTGTGCTTTTAATCTTCAAATCAGCACCATTGGAGGCAAGCAATTATTAGCACTTCTCAACGGGGGTGTTCACACTTCCTTTCCTTCAGGCAGTTGGAGGGAGGGAGTGGCAACTCTAATCCAGGTTGAGCTAAAGGGCAAGGCTGGCCTGAAACTGGGGGCAGGCGGAGGGGACAAAAGGCAATGCCTTGGGGGTGTCAGGGGGAGGCACCTGGAAACTACAGGGGATAGTCCAAGGCAGTGATGGTGAACCTTTTGAGCTCAGCGTGTC
>NW_005294343.1:0-598 GCF_000412655.1 Myotis brandtii
GGAGTCATATTGTAAACAGTCAATCTGTTTACAAGATTATCATTGTGCTAGATGCTCTGTTGAAAATAGTAATTGTTATTTTAACCTTACAACAGTGCTACAAGTTAGGTATTATCACATCATTTTATCAATAGAGAAGCTGGGACTCACAAAACGAAGGTGGCCAAAATCCTACTGACATGACTCAAAGCTTTTAATCATGAGGGAATCCCACAACTGTTGACACACCGTTTCACTTAGCTGCACCCGTTAACTACAGGGTGTGAGGTTATCTTCCTGGTTGGACTTTATGGAAAATGTGGAGGATGACACTGACCACAGGTCTAGTCCATTCATTTCGTGATGAAAAGTGAGATCATGCCGTCTTAATTTTAGCATAATTAAGAATGGACATGATTTTTGTGAAACTTTGCAACCAAGGACATCATTAACACTTAATGCTTTACCCACTTTTATCCAACTTTGTAGATTTGATGTTTTATGGTTTTCTGGCCTTTTTAAGTGTTGAAAGGGAATAACTTTTGTATATTTCTTTCTCTCTTTTAGAGAAAGAGAAAGTTAACTGTAGTTGTATTTAGAAATAAAAATGGGAAAAAAA
>NW_005294344.1:0-598 GCF_000412655.1 Myotis brandtii
ACTCCCACAGGGGGAGTGCCACTTAGCTGAACAACCCGTTCTGGTGGCCCACCAGCTCGGCAGCAGCCACTCACTCCCTCAGTAATCTTACAGGTCCAATCTCCAGAGAACGAGCCATGCATCAACAAACCAGTTCCACCGGCACCATCCTGACAGCAGGGCTGGCCTCCTGGACATCAGCCTCAGGCACCATGGCTTCTTCCCCTCCTTAGATGCTGTGCAAGGAAGAAATGATATACAATTTGCATGAACATCAGTGGGATGGATCTGGATCCCTGGCCAGCAAGGTTGCCCCACTGCCATCCCAGAGGGCCGATTGCATCCTTCCCCTGCACAAGTCCCTTTTGAGATGGGCACCAGACCCTGGGTTCATGGTTGGCCAGCACCGCTGTGGTGGCGTGAGTCTCTACTGATCAGGACTGACTGGGCATGAGCCAGCATCAGGTGCAGCAGGGCTGGGATGAACAGGAGCAGCAGGCAGCATTGAACTGCCAGTTTTGGTTCAATCCCCACAGGCCTCCCTGAGGAACCCTACCTGTGCATGAATTCATGCTCCGGGCATCTAGTTGATGTATAAAAAAGCCATAGATTTCTGGGT
>NW_005294345.1:0-598 GCF_000412655.1 Myotis brandtii
TGCCCAGGTGAGGGCCCCAGCAGGTGGGGCTGATGGTTAACATGCTGCCAGTAACATCCACGGTGACCCTGCGCTTTCCGTTCGTTCTGTGCATGAACATGTGCTAAATGCGGTCCCTCCGTAGTTCTCTCCATCCCTATTGCAGAGAGCCCTAGGCCCAACTCTCCCTCCTGTCCCAGGTGTTGGACCACGAGTCCCACAGGATTGCCCAGTGCCTCATTACTGGGGGCTGGGGAGCACTTAAGATCCTAGGAGTCTTCCCCCTCAGTTTTCCCCCATATGCGCTCCTCCACTCATTCCTTGCCCAGGATGCAGGATCCTACAGCTCCTCCCTGAAGGACCAGAGTCCTACCCAAACATGCCTCCCTCCACACTCTCTAGCTCCGGTCTGTCCTCAGAGTCGTCCCCAAGTCCCCACCTTCTCACAGCCTGGGGAACTGACCCTTCACTTCACCCATATCTGGGGCCTGAGATGGACCCCCAGGGGACAGCAGAAGCTGGAAGAGCAGGGGCAGAAAGGGGTCAGCCAGGGGCTGTAAAGAACATATTGTCCTCTCCATCACCCCTCAGTACATTGCCTATGCATTTGCTTGTAGCT
>NW_005294346.1:0-598 GCF_000412655.1 Myotis brandtii
ACACATCGATTGGTTGCCTCCTGCATGTGCCCCAACTAGGGCAGGGGATAGAACCTGCAACCAATGAGGGCTCAGTTCTACTTTTAATGTGCTGATATAATATGCTGTCCCACTTTCTGTGGGTATATCTATTTTCTCCACCTCTCCTCTGAACATGTAGCATCCTATGAAAACTGCTTCTCCTAGAAATCTCTCAGATTGGGGCTGTTTTATCCTTTAAAAAAAATTTTTTTAAATTCATTTTTTAGAGAGAGAAGAAGGGAAAGGGAGAGAGAAACATCAAAGAGAAAAACATCCATTGATTGCTTCCTGCACGCTAGTGAGCCCGCAAGCCAGGCATGTGCCCTGATAGGGAATTGAACCAGCGACCTCTCGGTTCATAGGACAATGCTCAGCCAACTGAGCTGTTTTACACTTACAGTCCTGAAAACCTGGGCCTGGTGATGGGATTGAGATTCTTCTTAATACTAATTTCAGCTTCCAGATGATTGGTCACCCTCCTCTATTAAGCCCCAGGTTCCTTGAAGTACATGCTATGAAATCATACCATTCACAGCTCTGCTTTGCTCTAGACATTTATTGTCCCTACTAGAGGCCA
>NW_005294347.1:0-598 GCF_000412655.1 Myotis brandtii
ATCCACTGAGCCAAACCGGTTTCGGCCAAAACACATTTTGCCATATATTTGTTTGTGTATTGTCCATCTTCCCCCACTAACATTTAAGTCCCATGATACCAGTTTTTAACAATGGTTATCTCTGGTAAGAGAGTAGGAGTAAAAAGAGGGGATTAATAAGGCACTACCATGTTTTATTCTACATTTAGAAAAATTTGCTGGAATTGTTACAGTCATCTGAGCAAATCGTATCTGTTGCTTGCCATCAAGAGTAGAAGTTTGAGCATTTCTGCCCACTGTACTTGGTATCAGAGTCACCAAGGAAAACACAACACAATCAAAGACTGGATGAAACAATGCTTTACTCACATAGAGAAGGGACAGAGCTGGATCAGCTTTAGCAATGACATTGGTTCCCCAGGGCCAGTGTGTCCCTCGCAGCAGCCGACGCAGGGCCATTGGCCTTCATGCTACCCTCTTGGGCCTCAGAACAAAGGATGCTATCCCTTCACTGGTGGAGACAGATATGGCCATGAGGCTGGCCAGGTGATAAATGATACACACACTTAAGCAAAACCAAGGATAGACCTTGAGTCTGAAAGAGGAAAAGATATTCCCC
>NW_005294348.1:0-598 GCF_000412655.1 Myotis brandtii
AAGACAGCTTTTTGGTGTCTCCATTATCTTTGGGATTTTGCTGATGTCTTTTGTAGGGAGGTGGGTCTGTAACTGGCAGGCAGGACCCTGACCCAATGGAGAAAAGGATTTTGCTCTATCTCTGTGTAGGTCAAACTCAGCACTGGGCTTGGTTATATACCTGGCTTAATACTAATTTTTTAAATACGCTGTCATTTCATCCTGTGAGGCAGATGTGATTATTCTCATTTTACAGAGGAAAAGAGATGGACCTGGGACTAGAGATGCTTGCTTGGGAGTTCCTTGCAGAATTCAGACTAGAATCCCCAGACTCCTGGTTCCTGGGCACTGGCCCTTCCAACATGGGATCTTAGGCACCGCGACAAGAGGTCGGAAAACTCTCCTTCTTTGAGGTTTGGACAAAAGCTTGGAATGTGGTATTTTGTCTAAGTGGAGAGTCAATTTCGGTCTGATATTGTAAAGGCTTTGAAATGAGTAACAGTTTATGAGTCTCCTTTCCCTATTTCTAAGAATTGGATGAACATTCTGACCTTGCTTACCTCAAATGCAGGATCAAAACCAAAGATTATGTGTGCTGATGCTTTGGGAGACATGGAAA
>NW_005294349.1:0-598 GCF_000412655.1 Myotis brandtii
GGCTCAGAGCTGGGCAGGGGTCCAATCAGCAGCCGGGCCAGGTCCCGCTCAGTGAGGACACCTCCTCCCACACGCACCCATGCTTCTGTGGGTGTCCGCTCTCTTGTCCGCACTTGTGTTTGTTTCCCTGTTCCTAACTAGGGGATTGGACTGATGTACCTTCACATCTACCTGCCCAAGGAGAAACTGGGAGCACATGCAATCGAGTCTTGGGAAGGCTGGATGGTCGGGCACCCTCTAGGCTCCGTCAGATCCAGACTGCTCTATGGTAGGTAGCTGCCCATCTTCAGAGCCCTCTGGGAAAGAAGGGGGAGGGGAGCACCCCACGGCAGGCTGCTAGGCCACTCTCGGTCACTGTCGCGACAGCGCGGGGCCACTGCTTCCGCTTGCCCTGGACACGCTCCGGCAGACCCTGCTGGCGTCCCTGCGGCACCGCCCCTCCCGCAACTGTCTCCGAGGAGATCCTTGATGGAGAGGATCTTAGGTTTGGCTTTAAACAGCCTCCAAGATGTTTCACAGATAAATGAGCTGAAAAGGCACATGCCCTCCCTGGGTGGCAGCCTGCTTCCGGATGCCACGGCCTCCGAGGGCAACCAGC
>NW_005294350.1:0-598 GCF_000412655.1 Myotis brandtii
TGCATATTAGGCTTTTATTATATAGGATATGTATATGGGCTGGGTTTATCTTTCCTTGCAAATGACCCAAAGTCAATGAAAAATAAAGGTTAAAAGTTACAATTATCAACCCCCACTCTGAGTTTATGTTGCTCCTGAAATTATTGTATGCTGTAAGTAATTTGATACTAAGCAGTGCCTGATTAAAAGTACATATATATCAAAGGATTCAGGGTCCTAATTACAGCATGCTGAAGGCTTGGTACTGGAGAAATGCATCAGCAATATTGGACTTCAGTGGGGAGCATCTACTGGCTGGAGTGCTGTACCCAGAGAGGGGTTCTCAGGAGGAGGAGAGCTGGCTGTGCTTCCATAGGCAAAGAGGTCTAGATGTAGGACATTTAGTCTTTTTTAGAAGAGGTGCTACACAGATGCCAAACAACCTGGGGTGAGCCAGATGCCCCTATGGGGAGAGACCTAGGGAGATCGTTTGTCATCTGTTTTGGGTGGAAGGGGTTACCGTGGCTAAAGACAAGTATGGAGATCCCACCTGTCATCAAACATTCTCTTGAATTATTTGGAACTTGGCAGACCGCCCCCCCCCCCCCCCCCCCCCCCC
>NW_005294351.1:0-598 GCF_000412655.1 Myotis brandtii
CATGTGGCCCGCGGGCCGTAGTTTGAGGACCCTTGGTATAGACCATAAGGAGGAAGGCAGTGGAGTGAATATAGCGTAGTCAAACCTGTTTTCCCAAAAGATTGGGACATAAAGTGTGTTGTTTTTTTATCTTGAGCCATTGTTTTTCAATCCTCACTCAAGCATATGTTTAGAAAAAGAAAGGGGGAGAGAGGGAGAGAGAAATATCTATGTGAGAGGGAGACATTGATCGATTGTTTCCCATACACACCCCAGCTGGGGATAAAACCCGCAACCGAGGGAGGTCTGTGACCTGGCCAGGAATGAGACCCCTATCTTATCTTTTGTTGTACAGGATGGAACCCCAATCAACTGAGCCACACCTGCCAGGGAAATCTTTAGCCATTTTTTTACAGTTTGACATCGGTATGAACCTAAGAAACAATTATCACAGTCCTGGTAATGACCACATCTGCCCTTCATTGCTGGCCACATCCCACTGAGGCCAGGCTGACCACTCGAGGACAGAAGAGCTTTGGGGTCAATATGGAGCTGCCATACTTACTGAGTAGAAGGTCTAAGTTTTTGTTTTGTTTTTAATATATTTTTACTGATTTCA
>NW_005294352.1:0-598 GCF_000412655.1 Myotis brandtii
TGTCTTAGCCTTTAGAGTGGTATTGTGTGTCTGAAACAGCTGAATATGCCCAACTGATAATCCTTTCATTAGAAAATCCAGTGTAGTATCCCAAAAGAATAGCCATATTATTATAGTAAAGTGGAATCTGTGCTTAAAGATTGCTTGGAATAAGAATTTGAGATAGAGATTGTTTTGGTCATAAAGTAGGTCTTTGGTTTTATGTATTTTGATAAACTCATGGAATAACTTTACTAGAGGATTCTTTAAAAAAAAACCCTATACACATCATAAGTCTGAAAATTCTAATTTTTTTCTCTTTTGTATACTTTTTCACATTTTAACTTAGATTCTTGTGTACAGAATTCAACTAGGACAGGTCGACATTTTTACACTTAATTTTTTTTTTGCTTAGGCGAAAGGAGAATTTTGAAATGTGTATATATAAAAGCATAAAATTCAGTGCACTAAATCTAGTAACACTAAACTGGATTTCTGTCAGTTGAATTTTTGACATTTCATAGATAGTGATTTTTAAAGCCTTGTTTAAAATTTCTTTGTTCTTGTTTTACCTGGAATGGTCTGAAAACCAAGCTTTTATATTATAGAAGATAATTTT
>NW_005294353.1:0-598 GCF_000412655.1 Myotis brandtii
GGGCAAGATGACTGCCAAGGCGTTCTGTGATTGCAGAACCTCAGGGTAGAGACGAGCAGAAACCAAGCTTCAGGCCCCGGCCAGGTTTCTGCACACACACTCCTCCCCCCGCCCTCAGGACTGCAGCATCTGGTCTTGGCCTATGGGGGGAGGGGAAAGGGACATTTGGTTCTGGGCCTCACATTCATGAAGGACCCCAAATCTAGACCTTAGATGTCATATGAAAAAAAAGTTCTAATCACTGAAAAGTAAGTGAAAAGCATTAATTAGTAATAGTGAGCATTCAAAATAGCTGTCGTCTTTGTAACTCTAGTTGTTATTTTTCATTTTTCAAATACAAGGGTTGGTAGCCTGGGCCCCTTTCCCCTGGAGAGTCAGGAATAATTTCTCCACCCAGCACCCACCCCCACGGGGACAGGTGACTGGCAGGTGGCCTGGGTTCCAGCCAGCTCTGTCATGAGTGCAGGAAAGCAGCATGCCCTCTTTAGTCTCCGGATCCCTCTCTGGAGAAGGAGGGAGCTAAACTCTCCAGAGCCCTTTCCACCTCAGATGTTCTCTGGCTCCCAAGGCCTCCCTGCCAGCTGGAGAAAATCTTCCC
>NW_005294354.1:0-598 GCF_000412655.1 Myotis brandtii
TTGAGTTTGTGATGTCAGAGTCCTTGCTCAGCAGGTACCTGGTGGTCCTTTAAGACATCACAACAAAGGCACTTTCCCCAGGGTTGGTTCCAATGTAAGGAACAATTGAAGAATTAAAAAACAAAACAACAAAAGACACATTTACAAACTAGCCTCTTTTTTACTGCTGGTGATGAGGGGGTGATAAGGGAATTGAAGGAGGAACTAGTAAAATACTAGAATTTGTATTAGCTGGACAAAAATTACATAATAATGATAGTAATAATAACTCATTTCTATATTGCCAGGCATTGTTCTAAGTGGTTTACATCTTTTGCTAATTCATGAGAAGTGGGATATTATCACCCTTTCACAAATGTGGAAACTGAAGCACAGAGAGGGCCATTCATATACCTGCTGGCCACTTTGTCGTCTTTGGAGAAATGTCTGTTCAAGTCCTTAGCCCATTTTTAAGGGTTATTTTTGGGTTTTTTCGTTGTGTTTTTTAATCCTCACCTGAGTATATATTTTTATTAGAGGCCTGGTGCACGAAATTTTTGCACTGGGTGGGAGGTGAGGGGAGTGTTCCCTCAGCCCAGCCTGCACCCTCTCGCAGTCC
>NW_005294355.1:0-598 GCF_000412655.1 Myotis brandtii
AAAAAAAAGTTGGTATGTGCAAAGTTCCGCCAGGCAAGAACTCAGTTCGAAGCCTAGCCTTTGCCTGGAGCCAGTTGTGACCACAGGATGAGCACCTGGCTGGCATTTGTGCAAGCCCCTGGGAAAGTACTTTATTTTCTTATCTGTCCTGGGAGGCTGGGCCATGGGAATGCCATCCCATTCTATAGATTCGAAGCTGAGAGGCTAGTAACTTGCTTGTGGTTACAGGTTAGTCTGCGGGGAGCTGGGACCTGAACACCAGCTGTCTGCATTCTTGCCCCCGAGCTGTGTAGGCAGGACCCCGGACCGGCCAGCTGGTACTCACCCCTCCAAGAATTCCTGGGGTGGAGTGGGCGAGCGGGTGTCATACCAAAGTCACAGAAGCAGGGCATTCTTTTTGACCGAGACACCAACTTGGGCAGAGGGCTCTGGCCAGTGTGTGAAGAGAGGAAGCAAGCCCGGAGCTCAGTTAGAGTCACATAATGAACAGCAGAGGATCGGGACGGAGGTCCGGCCGCCCGGTAGTTTAGGCGCCTCCGTCACCCACCGGCCAGGCCTTTTGTGCTCCTTGGCAGGGCCCTGCGGACACGGGTCACAT
>NW_005294356.1:0-598 GCF_000412655.1 Myotis brandtii
AATTTTGTGCACCAGGCCTCTAGTATTCTTTATTAAAACATCTCAGTTTCCTAATCAGTAAAGTGGGGATAATAGTGATGACACACCTCACTGGTCTGTGAGAATAAAATGAGATAACATTCATACAGTCCTTAATCCTGCGCAAGGGGGATAGAGTGACCTCAGATGAACAACTGCCACCTTGTGGTTATGCAAATTGGAAGCATTGCACATAAGTTGTCAGGAATCTTTTCACTAGAGGGAGGGAAAGGACGAATTCAACCGTAACATTTCATTTCATTTTCCTCCCTCTTTAAAACTCTGGGGCTTATGACAAAAGGTACCTGGAAAAAATTGAGCCCATGCAGGAGCAGGTGCAACCACAGATCTTTGCCTGCATGAATGTGGAGCTGAGGTGGGGTAGTCAGTGCCAACCGCCCATGAAGGCCTTTGAGGCCACGTTCACAGTGCCGCTCCTATGGGGCCTCGCCCCTCTAATGCTTATGCCACTGCTCAACTGCAGTCCTCCTTACCGCTCTCTAACCCCCCATTAGACCTCTGTCTGGTCTCCCTTCTGCCAACCACTGCCCGCCTTATCTGTGAATCACAGGGCAGAGCA
>NW_005294357.1:0-598 GCF_000412655.1 Myotis brandtii
TGCCAGCGACCACGCAGCTCAGCGGTGAACTCCTGGCGCCCGGGCCTGGCCGGGGCTGCATTCACCCTCTTAGATGCATGGTCCTCGCCCTGCTTCTCAGGGGGCTGCTGAGCGCCGTCTTCCCAGAGCAAACAGCATGTTCCCTTTGACCCCCTCACAGCGCTGACGTGGCCCCTGCTCTCTCTCGGGGGCCCACAGCCTGCAGCCGCGCCCTGGCCTACAAAGGTCACGTCCCGGGGGGTTCCGTGGGGTGAGGCCCAGGCAGACCAGAAATTGCTGCTAAACACGGGGCTCCTCACTGTGCCAGGCGAGGGCTTTACGTGTGTCTGACAGTAAATTTGGGCTTAAGAATGACCATTTCGACAACATTGGATGCCACGCCACACCTGTTAGAATGGCCAAAACCCTGGCACTGACCACGCCAAGCAGGGAGGGCGTGGGGCGGCAGGAGCCGCACACACTGCTGCTGGGGACACGGGGGGGCGGCCGCGGAGGAAGACAGTGCGGGGTGTCCCACGAAACAACCCACCTCCCCACGCGGCCCGGCAGCTGCGCTGGGCACGGTGAGAACAGTGTGGTGCGGGGCCAGGTACTTTCT
>NW_005294358.1:0-598 GCF_000412655.1 Myotis brandtii
TTGATGTGGTTGTAGGAGGCAGCAAGTACAGGGGTTTACCTATGCCGACATCTTGGTTCTCTCCTAGTATGATATTCTTTAATGACAATTGTCACTGCTATAGGGTTAATATATGAATAGGCACAGCTAGGAGTAAGGGAGGTAAATTAAGAGGAATGTTTACATGATGCTTTTTAAATTTTATCTACAAGATGGCTTTATGCTGGTTCCTTCATTTATTTTTTCCTTGATTAAATATTTGTTGAGTGCCTGTTATGGGGCTATTTCTGTGGGTCCTTAATCTTTAGGCACGATCCCTTCCAAAATCCTTTGAATTACATACTGCAAGTAATCACCTACTCAGCTTCTATCCTAGGCAGGCACACTTTCTGTGCATACTTTGTTCCACCTATGAAGTTAGTCTGATCAGAGATACTCTGGGCCATAATAAACCATATGGGTATGAGTCCCATTAATGATACCTGAAGCTACTCTGTAATCAGAGTGGAGCAATGAAACTCAAATATTGATACCATCCATCAGAGGAACACTCCATGATTTGTTCTAAATGTTCAGTTCCTTGGCAATATCTCATTGTTGGTGATGAGAATCCACTATC
>NW_005294359.1:0-598 GCF_000412655.1 Myotis brandtii
GTTGGTTTGCACACCTTCAGGAATATATGCTTACACTCAACCTGAAAAGGGTCACCAGTAGGTAGTTTCCTCCACTTTTCTGGGGAAGCTGGGGATGGGGAGGTAGGGTAGGGTGCTTGTGTGACTATACTATTTTTCTTTTTTTCTCTAGATCACATCAACTTTTTTTTTTAACCTAATGTCGTGATGTAAATTAAGGAGCACATAAAAATTGCTAAAGTGTGTCCACAGAAACATTGCTACTATTATTACTGAAAAGACATGAGTGAGGATCAGTAAATCCATGGAAATAATCCCCAAATACAGATAGATGACAGTAGAAACTATGATTTGACAGTGAACAAGAAAGATGATATCAAATAATGAGGCTTGATATTTTGTGAAATAATGGTCGTAGAATCAAATTCAGAAGAAATAGTGAGTTATAGCCAGAGATCTCTTTTAAAAATCAAATACATTTAACAAAATTTTCATGGATAAAGGTAATTACCCAAATACACAATAGTCAAAAATTTTAAAAACCAAACAATAAGAGGTAAGGCATGTGTGCTAAACTGAAGATAGGATTCGCTTTACTGTCTTGACTAGGAGTTTTTTT
>NW_005294360.1:0-598 GCF_000412655.1 Myotis brandtii
TCTATCCACTGAGCCAAACTGGCCTGGGCAAGGATAATTGTTTCTGTATGAGCAAAACTGTGTGTAATGATCTATCCAAACTGAAATCTAATTATGCCCCTATTGCCCATGAGATAAAGAGATAATCCTTAGTGTCACTTGAATGTCCCTCCATGTCTAGTCCCAAAGACTTCTGTAGTCTTTTGTGGCCACTCACCCTCTTTACCTTGATGGGTTCTTGGAAAGTCATCTTTTAGCACATGTCTCCATTCACCTATGTGGTTTTACTTTTTCACATATTTTCCTTTTCCTAATCATGGATATTTATTTCAAGACCTAGCTTAAAGTTCTCCTCTCTGAAGTATTTTCTTAACTCAAATAAAGTTGGTCAAATGGAGAGCAGGAAGCATATGTTGTGGTCCCAACTTGGACACTAACTGTTTGTACCCAGGCAGGTGCCACCTAACCTTACTGGGTCTGTGTCTCTCCTCAGTATCATGCTTCACTCAGTATCAGTTCACATCACTCTGAACAAGTCACAGTGGGGAGACACTAATATGACAAAGAGCTCAGAAATATCTCTGTCTATAACTATTGTTTATAAGTTTACTCAATATTC
>NW_005294361.1:0-598 GCF_000412655.1 Myotis brandtii
GCGCGTGCGTGCGCAGGAGGCAACCTATTGCTGATTCTCTTTCATTGATATTTCTATCTTTTCCTCCCTCTCTGAAATCAGTAAAAATATATATCTAAAGAATTTTAGATTTCTAAAGAAATACATATTAACTACTGACTGCTTTTTTTTTTTTAACTTTTTAATAAAATCCTCTTTTATTTCTATAGGATGGCCAGACATGATGCATAAACTTTAAGAGGGTCCCACCCCAATGATCTACATTATTCTCATGCTGCCCCCAGTTACCCTCTGAAATTCCCAATTCTGGTCATTTTAAATGCTAGGGACACACAATTTAATTTTAAAATTCATCAAATTGTTTTAATAGAAAAAAAGACAAGTCTGAATTATAGATTATTGGAAAAGAAATTACACTGACATTATTACAAAAAATGAGTTTATTAGATTAAAAAAAGAAAAAGATGGGCCATGGCCAGTTTTCTCAGTGGTCAGAGAGTTGGCACGAACCAAATGGTCTCAGGTTCCATTCCCAGTCAAGGGCACCTTTGTTGACCCGGTGCCTGCTGGAGGCACCAATCTATGTGTCTCTTTCACATCGATGTCTCTCTCTCTCTCC
>NW_005294362.1:0-598 GCF_000412655.1 Myotis brandtii
CTCCCCCAAAATACCTATTTCTCAATGTGCTTACATGTATGGACATAGAATACATGAGAAGCATGTCATGAGGACATTTTTTAAAATCTGATTTTATTAAAAAGTTACAGTGAAGTGATTTGGTAAGTTGCTTTTATAATTAAAAATAGATCTAGAACCATAAAATCTCCAGGAAATAAGTGGCAAAAGCCTACATGAATATATAGTTGCAGTGTGGATGAAGGAAGGGGATAGAAGCCTTAAATTGTCTGTTACTGTCTTAAGATTTGGGTCCCAGGACCTCTGACTGATCCCTCCTCCATCTGGGGTCAAAGCATCACCAAGATGCTTGCAATCCTACCTGGAGCTATGTTTTTCTGTTGCTATTCAGAAGGATATGTGTGGGAAGTACTATGACACTGTATGAACAGATTTTTACATTTCCCTCATCGATGAAATAAATGGAATCTATTATTTTGGTGTATTTCACTGCAATGATCAGAACATACTTGTTACATGAACTTGCTTCTTTGATCATTTCTATCAATATCTGCAGTTCCTTTTCCTTTATTGGATTCAAACACACACCAACAAACTCCTATTCATCTACATTCTGGGG
>NW_005294363.1:0-598 GCF_000412655.1 Myotis brandtii
ATAATGGAATACTTAAGTAAGCACAAATTTTTTGAATGCTTACTTGTATAGTTCTGTGTTAAGCTATGTTGGTAAATAAAGGTTCTGTCTTCATCAAGGATATGCAGGTGGAGCACAGGCAGATGATTATAACAGACGACTAATATTTTTAATTTGATGTAAAATTGCATATAAAGAGGCAACGGTTGCATGTTTTTGATATAGACTTTCAATAAATATTCAGTAAATGTCCACAGTAAAGGCTATTTAAATAAAACTACCTGTCAGAAGCTAGCGGTGACTATCTTACAAAGAAGAATCAAATAGAAAAGATAAATAGACACTTCTCTGGCAAGAGCAGCACAGGTATCAACAGAGAAATTCACCAGAGGTAATGATTTGGCCAGTTCACTTATGGACTATCTGTTAGAGTAAATGTACAATAAAATTTTCAACTTGGATTGAAATGTCAAACTGATGAGGATGAGCAGGATATTTTCAGGATACTATGAGAGTAATCAACATTGGTAAATGGCCCTAGCCGGTTTGGCTCAGCAGTTAGTGACAGCCCAATGACTGAAGGATTGTGGGTTTGATTCCTGTCAAGGGCATGTACCTT
>NW_005294364.1:0-598 GCF_000412655.1 Myotis brandtii
TTCAAAGTGCATAAATTCATGCACTGGGCCCCTAGTAATAATATACAGTAAAGACTTCCAACTTCATTCCCCCTTCTATCTCCAAGCTTATCTATTCCTCAACCTCAGGGCTCATTCCTGCGCCAACCTTGCCCTAGCAATCACCTTTCATTTCATTCATTCCTTCTCCTAGGCTTCCCAGGACTCTGGGCTCTCAGAGTACAATGTTGGACAGAACAGACTCAGATCCAGCCCCAGAACACTCCCTAATACACAATAGGTTCTCAAGAAAAGCTTTTAGAAGGAGTGAAAATGGGCTTAAGTCCACACTGGCAGGATAAACAGTTGACCCTTCCAGTTAATCTTTGAAATTTTCTGGTTGACAAGCTCCAAACTGAGTGACAGGGCAACATGCCAAGGCCAAGGTTCTTTCCCAGATGAACCCCGACTACTTCCCCAGCCTCATCTCCCTACTCCCTCCCACACAAAGCTACGCCGCTTCCCTGAACAAGGCCGGTTCTCTCAGGCCTTTGCCACTTGTCCTTTAAGGCTCTGTTCCAAGGTCACCTCCTCCAAGAAGGCACCCTGGAATCCAGACAGAGTCCCTTTGTCAGTGTCT
>NW_005294365.1:0-598 GCF_000412655.1 Myotis brandtii
AAAATTAATTTTTGTTGTTTAAGCCACCCAGTCTATGTTATTTTGGTATGGCATCCCTAGCAAACTAATACATGATCCCATATTTTAAGAAATTTGCTTTTTAATGCCATTGGTAGGGTGCTTCGATCATACTAATCCCCTTCACACATCGTATTCTTTAGTCAAACTGAACACTCTGTTGTCCCTCATGACCCCTTTCATGGCCGGCCTTTACCTGTTCCTTTTATAGGGGTGTGCTCTTCCCTGCATCTCTCTAGTTCATGGTCACATCCCCAGTTACTCTCCATGGCAGCCCAAAAGTCACCTTCTCCATGAACATCTCCTCCCATTTGGAAGCCATTCTCCTCAGAACTCCCCCACCCACTTCTCTGCATTTTTATGGTTTTCTACTCTGTATGGCAGCTGCTGGGTACATCTTATCCCTTGTTCTGGACTAAGCTCCCATAAACAGGGAAAGGTGGTGTTTGTGTTTATTGTCTTTCTTACCTAACCTCTGGCCCAGTGTCTGACACAAAGTCAGAATCATTTTAATTAATTAAAACCAACAACTCCAGCTACCAAAATATTGATGAAGTTTAAGAACTTTGTGAAGACATAA
>NW_005294366.1:0-598 GCF_000412655.1 Myotis brandtii
GCCTATGAGTGGAGAGGAAACCTGTGTAATGTTGAGGTTCCCCATGAAAGCCCACCATTCCTTTATCGGGCATTGACCATCAGGTCAGGCCATCCTGGAATTTGGATGGAAGTATTATACTCTGTTCTCTTACTGACAGGTCAAGAGAGATGTGGGAGTAGTGAGGAGGGGAAGTGGAAGATGTGGGTGTAATTAAGTAATTGGTTCCCTTTTACCTCACAGGAGGTAGATGCTGCCCAGGCTATGATGCAATGATACATCCACTGTCTGATGTCACACATTCAGACCTCAGGGATTCCATCAGCGCTGCAGTCTGCCAGTGGCATTGTCATCTTATGTTACACTGAGTGTTACAATACAGTGAACGTTACTTACAATGCTCATGACACGAAAGAAGCCACATAGGGACACTTGAACAGCTTTCTTGTAGGTTTTAGAAACATATGCTCATTTTTCTTTGGGTTCATTTCTCCATGTCTCATCATTTACAGTGATGGGGCTGAGTTTGGATCTGATCCAAGGGTGCTATCAAGTGTGCTTTGGGGGACTTTTAGGTGAGAGTGTCAAAAGGACACCATTTGTCTCTCACAGTAATCAG
>NW_005294367.1:0-598 GCF_000412655.1 Myotis brandtii
ATTTGTGGAAAGATACTTTGAGATTATGTAAGTAGCCTATTGCTCATCAAGCTTTCATGCAGTAGCTTTAACATCCATTGACTTATTAACTCCATCGTTTCTTTATTAGTTGGCAGTCTGCTATAAGGAAGAGCTTTCTTTTACACATTTATTTATTTATTATTTATATCAGTTTAGACTCATGGAGTTTTATTTTATTCATTGGGCTATCATCCATTGTTATCATTATCTTGATTCACGAATTGTCTTGAATTTGGCCAGTAGAGCCGCTTTCAGCTGTGTGCTTTTGACATGTCCCCAGGATTCTCGGACCACTTTCTCTATGGCACACTGAAACATCTTGTTTTTCCAGACCCAACTTGTATTTTCCCTGCCTCTGATCTGGAACCAGCTGTTTCTCCTCAGGCATGTGTTTTTGTAGGGGCGCATACTAATTTGTGTGACTGCGTTTACCCACGGCACTGATACATTCGCATTGGGGTTGGTCCTTTGCGGTCAGTGAGGGCCCAAAGACCTGTCCAAGTCCTTTATATGTATGTGTGATCACTGACCACCTTTCTTTCCTATTAATGGACCTTTTAACCTGACAAAGGGATCT
>NW_005294368.1:0-598 GCF_000412655.1 Myotis brandtii
GGGCCTCTAGTTGAGCCATAAAGGCTGTGGGTGCACATACCAGCCTCAGGTGCACTGGAACCTCCCAGGCAGGTGCTATTGTAGGAGGCCTAGTGTTTCTACCAGGTGCATTTTTCTTTAATGATTCCAACTGTTTCTAAATCGGCAGAATGGTTGAAGGCGTATCCTCCAACAGAAGCAGCTTGGTAAGATACCTGGTGATATCCCTCCCAGCAATATCCTGCCTTCTGGTGAGGTGAGGGGGAGAAAAGCCTTCATGAACTGGCAACTGGGAGTTACCACCTGCAGAGCCCACCACTGCTCCCTCAATGAACCTGGAGCCACAGAGGCATGGGCTTGGGTGGCAAACCAGCGAATGACTCCGGTTGCAGTTGGTTTCCTGGCAGGAGGCTCTCCATTTGGGACAGTTAAGCCTTTCTCTCAGGACTGAAATGCCCACCGGCATCCCTCGGCCATTTACACTTCTGGCCTCTCTGAGTTCCGACTATCCTTCACTTGGTATGTCCCTGAGTCAGGTCTAGTCCACCTATGTGCAGCCCATAGCACATGACAGAGAGCTGAAGGGGAAACACGTCTGGTGAAGTTGCAAATGCAAATG
>NW_005294369.1:0-598 GCF_000412655.1 Myotis brandtii
GTGAGATAAGGGAGGTGTCTTATTTTAAGTCATGCATTTGTGCTAGTTTTTATGCAGCAACAGAGAACTAATGAGAAAGAGTATGTTTCAGTCTAAAAAGAAGCCAGATTTCAACTATAGGTGTGAACCATTAGGGAAATGAGGATAAACAAATGTTCAATAAATTGTTGGTTAAATGAAGGATATTCATGCTACAGGAAAGCAGGGTTAATAAGAGAGGATTGTTGTTGTTTTTTATTGTGTGTTTATGTTTTTTTTTGTTTTACGTTGTGTTTAGCTTGAAAATGAAGTTGGCATATTTACAAACTATGCTAATGTTACAAATGAAAAGGAATATAAATCAAAGAAAAAATAAAAAATGTTGGAGTTACTTCCTGGAGCAGAAAGAGATCTTATATTCATTTTTTTTCAGTGTTTAAATAATTTCCACGTTCCTTACTATCCTAAAGATAATTCCATATTGGATCCCTGTTACCTTCAAACACAACCTTTTAACACACTGTATCTCACGCTATAGTGGCATTCTAGAATACTGAAATCCACTTACCTTGGACATGCTTAGAATTTCTTCATGGTGATTTTTACCTATCATCTCCTG
>NW_005294370.1:0-599 GCF_000412655.1 Myotis brandtii
GCCATTAACCAGTAATTTGCTTACCACCTGTTCTGGGTTGTACACTGCCCCATCTCTGAAGGCATAAGAGATTGAAGTAAGAAATTGGGGCTCCCAAGGATGTAGAATTCTAGTCACATCATTTGTTGCATATGGTTATTGGAGAAGAAAGCACAGCCCTCTCCAGTACTGTGCCTTCCACAGGTAACTTGTTTCACAGTCAGCCTCACACAGAAAGACAGCAGGGTACACTCTGTATCCATTTACGATGAGCTGATGGGATCCTCGCCCTGTGGGTGTCATCAAATGTGCCCTGGGCTTTTTTGAGCTCTTAATCCCTATTTAGGATTAACTGAAAGTGCTGTGAGTAGTACAAAGAAGATACCCAAATGACCATCCAGTTCCAAAATAACAGCTGACCTTCAACACTTTTCATAAGGTAGGGCAGAGTCATCCTGGAGGTGGGTGCTGTGGGTAACAGGCTTTTGTCAATGAAACAAAGTCATGGGGTTGGGGGGAGCCTAAGGAGTGTTTCGACAGCAGGTACCTTTTAGAAGAATCTAGCAATTAGTATATTTTCCAGGAAACTCATAATGGGGTTGAAGAATTTCTTTTTTTTT
>NW_005294371.1:0-599 GCF_000412655.1 Myotis brandtii
TCATAGCAACCGGTCGTTCCGCCGTTTGGTCGATTTGTATATTAGGGTTTTATTATTTGGATGGCATAATACAAAGCACTCCTATTACCAAAATGCCTACCCAACATTCATTCATGTAACTATTCTAAGCACTTACACAATACTAAGCCTGATTCCCATAAGGACCATCTGGGGCACACAAAGTAACTATTAAATTTCCTAATATGCAGACAAAGAAACCAATTCAGAATAAATGACCTTTTCATGTTGTCAGATTTAGAAAGAATTTGGCAAAATCAGGTGTGAAACCTAGGTTTAAACTGTAATCTAGTGTTTTCCACTAAATCATGCACACGGGGTACCTTCAAGATCATGATGTTTCAGTTTTTCAAGTGACACTTATTCTACTATCTGGATTCAGAAGAACTTTGAGAATTTCAAATGTTAATAAGATTTAATAAATTCCTAAATGCCTAACTTTAAAAATGTGCTATATATGTACCTTCCCTGAAACACTGATTATGGCGTCAGAAATTGCAAAGATAGAGAAAACTTAATTATCTGGTTCAATACCTTGCATTTCCCCAAATGCCTTCAAAGTAGTAATTGTAGTGATGGCC
>NW_005294372.1:0-599 GCF_000412655.1 Myotis brandtii
GGCCTCTGTCCGGTGCTCGTTGTGAAACAAGTCTGATCACGTGCTCCCTTCTGGCTCGGCCCTACCACTGCCTCTCTGTTGCCCAGGCGGCTAGATTTATTTCCCGTCCTCTGAAGTGTCCTCTGAAGTCGTCCTCGTTTCCCTTGATGTGTGTGGGGAGACACATCCACTTTTGCTGTGTTTCACTGTCACATGCAGCTGTGTGATACTCCTTTGCATGTATAAGCCATAGTTTTGCTTGCAAATAATGTCTCTGTGAATATGCCAGGTAGGAACATTGGTGTCCGTGTCCTCAAGCACATGTGAGGGTCTCTCTAGCTTACTGGTTCTCATTGAGGGCAACTGCCCCTGGAGACACTGGGCCTTGTCTGGGGACATTGTGGCTATCAGGACGGGGGGTGCTCAGGCATTAGGTGTGGGTAGAGGCCAGGGATGCTGCTCAATGCTCAGAAGTGCCCAGGATGGCCCCTCCCCACAGAATGACCAGGCGAATGAGGGATGTCTGCCTAACCCTGGAGGTGCTGGGCCCTAGGTGCGAATGTCTTGTGTATCCTTTTTAAGGCCATTTGGCTTGCCCTCTGGTAGTTTCCTGTCACAGT
>NW_005294373.1:0-599 GCF_000412655.1 Myotis brandtii
GCCGACTCTCTATCCACCGAGCCAAACCGGCTAGGGCCAAATATATATATATTTTTATAAGAGAGAACAGTGACCTCAGACGTTCGCAATCCGCTAGTAAAGGGAATAAAACAAGCTTTGTTATCTCACAATAGATTAAACACATAAAACCATCAAGCAGTAACATGTCGCACCATCGAACAGCAATGCGAAACAGCAATGTGAGACCTGCTAACACGGCTCTTTTACCCTCGTTTGTAAATACAGTTTTTAAAACCTTAAACTGGACGAAAAGGTAGCCCTGGATCCGAGCACATTGGCGACTGGGGGGCGGCTGCCAGGGAGAGAGGCCCGAGGACTCGCAGGGAGGCGATCCCAGGAGGAGGCGAACATTTCATCCTCCCCCCGTGACTGCTGGCCGCGGGGAGAGTTCAGGTCTCTGCCCCTTCCACACCCCAAAACAAAACCCGTGCCCCGAGTGTCATCAGCCTTTGGCCATTCCCTGCTTGTCGTCTTCTTCTCTTCTGCTCCAATCAGAGCACAGAGAACAGTGGGAGTGTTGTCGGAGCCCCAGAGCCCACATTCCCATTTAGGCTCCCATCGCTAACGAGGGCAAAGAC
>NW_005294374.1:0-599 GCF_000412655.1 Myotis brandtii
GGTAATGTCTGGGGAAACATCAGAAAGGTCACTTTCCCTAAGGAACTTACCCTGGGAGGTGTAGGAGCAGGAGTAGAAAGAGGTGAGTCATGGGATCAGCTCAGAGGGTGGGGAGCAGCAACTTTTGGATTTTAAATATTTTGAGTGTGAGCTTTGACAGAAAACTGCACTCCCCTCTCAATCAAAGTCATCCTTGGAGGGGGTAGGGCTATAATCAGCCTGTTGAGGGCAATGCTAATGAGGGCTGAAAAATAGCTATGGCTGTGCAATTGAACAAAGGCAATCTTGTTGGCTCCTGGGCTCTATTGGAGCTAATAAGTCACTTGGGAGGGTGGGTGTACTTTTGGGAGAAGAGAGCTGTAACTCCCTTAACTTGGCAGAAAAGAAGGAAAACTGCTGATTTCCAAATTTGCTGGTCCTTGGAGACTTTATCTAGTTGCAGCAACAACAATAAAAACACTTAATGAAGAAACAGAACTTTGAGATTTATATTTCTCATTCCTTTGAATCTGAGTTGGTTAGCAGAGGGAAAAGGAGGCTGTGATGGGATTGGGGTCCTAAGGTTGGGGGACAGTCTTTTTTATTCTGTTTTTTTAAAA
>NW_005294375.1:0-599 GCF_000412655.1 Myotis brandtii
GTGGTGTGTCTAGCTCTTCCGCGTGTATCAAGGGCTTCAGCACCCTGACCTGATGCTCAGCATGTCTGGGCCACAGGGGCGGGGGGTCTCCTCTTTGGAAACACTGCTGAGGTGGGACAGTAATGGAGAAGCGTAGGTTTAGACACCCACAAATCAGGATTGCAATAACGGCTCTGCTCCATGGTAGCTAAGTAGACTTAGGCAAGTCACTCAACCTCCCTGAACCTCAGTCTCTGCATTTATAACCTGGCTTACCCATAGCTGGTGTATTAGAGGCAGTGTGTGTGACATGCTTAGCATTGCCTGGGGCACAAGGTAGCCCTCCACACTCGGGGAACACTATCTTAAGCAAACATTCTCTAACTGGCAGGGTGCCAGGCCCAAGAGCCAATAGACGCTCTCCTCCTCCCCATTAATGGCATTTAACCACGGCAACTGACTGATCTAACCAGGAGCCTGACTCAGTCTCCATTCCTTGCTCCCTCTCTTCCAGGCATCCAATAAGGCAGCCAGGATCAGGACAACAAGAAGGGCTTCCAGGGAGAGGGAGGAGCCAGTGCTCAAGCATGACCTTCAGGGCCTCAAAACGATGCTTCCGA
>NW_005294376.1:0-599 GCF_000412655.1 Myotis brandtii
GGTCGCATCAAAAAAGAATGGTCCAATTAGTCCTCTTGATGACAAGCCACACCACACGGTGACTCCTGGTGAATTAACAGAATGTTCCACCACCACGTGTGGATTCTCAGGTCCGCAGTAGGTGCAATTGTGGCGGATAACCAAACCATTTAATTTAAATGTCGCCTCGTCACTCCACACGATCTTTGTTGGAAAGTGTGCGTCTTCTACACAGCTTGCCAAGTACCATTTGCAAAACTCCGCTCTTCGGTCCGGGTCGTCTTCACTGATCGCATGGACTAATCTTGGAATGTCACTTTTCCAATGGCAGCGTTTCAAAATACGATGGACAGACGACTTTGAAATTCCTACATCGCGACTCGCTTGCCACACAGACTTCCCTGGACTCTGGTGGTACATTTCCAGGACCCTTTCTTGCTTTGTGGGGCTTGCCGATGTCCGTGGCCTTCCAGAACGCTTCCTGTGGACGTCTGAACAGTTCCATCCGCTTCAAACTTATCTCTAATTCGAGTGATGGTAAGTCGCGTAGGTGGAGCTATTTGAAACTCCCTCCTAAACTGTCCTTGTACTTCAACTGTGTTTTCAAACTTCCAGTAGCA
>NW_005294377.1:0-599 GCF_000412655.1 Myotis brandtii
TTTTTTTTGGATAAGATTGACATTTGAATTGGTAGATTGATCACCCTCAGGGTCAATCAGTTGCAGGCCGGCATAGAACCAGAGGCACTGTAAGAGGAAATGCCTTCTGCGTGACTGCCTTTGAGCTGGGACTTTTTTTCCTGCTTTCTGACTCGAACTGAATGATGGACTCTTCCTGGGTCTTGAGCCTAATGACCTCCAACTGGACATACACCACAGGCCAGGTCTGTAGCATGCCCACTGCACTTGATGGGACTTGTCAGCCTCCAAAACTGTGTAAGCCAATGTCTTACTATAGTAAGTGTCTTTCTATATATGTGTATATTTTCAGTTGGAATCATTTTTAATATTTACATATAAAAAGTGAACACTGAATTATTTTCTTTTTTAGATATACAGGTCTAAAAAGCAATATGAGCTCCACAGCCCCCATCCTATGATTAAATATGCTACTTACCTTCCCTCCTTTCCAACACACATAGAAATTCATAGTAGCTGCTTTACACTACAGGTATAATGCATTTCATATCGTGTGTATATTCCTCTCCAACATCTCTATTCTTCAAAACAAAACAGTTGTTAGTTAGGGATATATCTTT
>NW_005294378.1:0-599 GCF_000412655.1 Myotis brandtii
TTTAATATCTTGGGTATTGTGAATAATGCTGCTATGAATATGAATATGTGATACCCTCTGTTTAATACCTACTAGAATAAGAATTATATGGAGAAATATTATATACTTTACAGAAAGTGAAGGAATATTAGATAGCAAGCCACTAGAAAGCAAAAACAACTCCTGGGCTCATAAAGCAAGAAAGAATGGATCACTTTAAACTGGCTATATGAAATTGTTTTTAAAATACAGGCTTTAAAATTTTTCATAAGCATTTCCCCATCTCACTAAATGGTCTTGAGATTGTAATTTTAATGTCTGCATAATTGTTCATTGTTTGAATGTACCATAATTTATTGAGTCACTTTTTATTGTTAGACATTTAGGTTTCTAGTGTTTTTGATATTATAAATTATGCCATGAATAATATCCTCATACATTAATCTTTGCCTGCTATGCTGATTCTTTCTCTAGATTGAATTCCAAAAAGTTTAATTACTAGGTCGCAGGGTAGTAACTATTTTATGGTTATTGATGCATACTATAAAATTGTTTTTCACAGTGTGTGATTATAAAATTGTTTTTACAGAATCTTATTGGATTCTAAAATTATGACCATT
>NW_005294379.1:0-599 GCF_000412655.1 Myotis brandtii
CACGCCGAGCTCAAAAGGTTCGCCATCACTGTTAGAGCGTAATAGTTTATTAGAACTATTCGTTTACGTTAAAGGTTTTGGGGAGCAGGGTAGAAATGACAAGGATTGCATGTGCTGCTTGATTGAATATTTTCTTTCCTTAATCAAAGCCATAATCCATGTTTACATCTGAAATTTGTTTTATTGTTTGTTTTGCAGCGAAAACGGAAGCAGAGCGCCCAAGATGAAGATGCTGTTAGCCTGTGTAGTCTCGACATTGGTGTAAGTACAGCACTTCCCACTGGGAACACCTTTCATTCTCAATCTATTTGTTAACATGCTGTGCACGTTACGTGGCTTCTAGGATCTGACTATGGAAGTCGTGACCTGGGAGAAAATTCTTTTTAAACAAAATGTTTCATTTTACTGGAGAAAGCTGTGTGGCCAACTTAAACTTCCAAGCCAACTTGTACACCACTCGTCTTTTCTCTCACAACATGAGTTATGAACTCAGTGCATCTGGGTAGAATCTAGGAAAAGGCCACCGTGCTATTTTAGAAGCTGGTTCGAGAAGATGGACTAGATGTTTATTCCCCTTTGGAGAAGTTAGCGAGTGACCC
>NW_005294380.1:0-599 GCF_000412655.1 Myotis brandtii
TACTCAAGCTTATTCACTTTGAGCAGGGAGTTTCTCTGGAGGACGTGTCCTTTCCCCAAAAACGAAAGACATTATGATTTGATGCAATCATTAGACTCAATAGCTATGGATGATTCACAATTAAGCTATGCTGCTATGTAACTTTTGACAGTCATTAATATTTTATCAGTTTCCTCTCCCATAAAACAGAGGTAATAGGACCTACCTCTCAAAGGGCTGCTATGAGGATGAAGTAAGATGAGCCATGCAGAAAGTTTCACAGTACAGAGAGTGCTCAACAATCCAATCAGTAACAGCTCTTATTGGTAGGAGTATTAATAGACATTACCTTGGAGCCCACATTTCTGTATCTTTAGGCAGAGCCATGCTGTGCTGGCAGAACGATCGCATAAACCTGCTCATCTAGAATGGACGGCTGGAACGTGAATGCATTTAGCTTCATCAAGGCACTCAAATAAATTACTTTGGGCAAATGTTTTTTCCTGTCCGAAACCTTCCCATTCTCAGATACACATAAACAAACATCATAATACAATTTGCTAAAATGTTATGTACCAAATGTGTGGAAGCCACATGGATGTTTACAGAGGTAATACTTT
>NW_005294381.1:0-599 GCF_000412655.1 Myotis brandtii
TTTTTTTTATCAACAGAGACTTATTTTCAAATCAGTTATTCAACACTGTAATAGGATGCTTGCTAATTTTTTTCCTAATTTTTAAACAACTCTCAATGATTTCAGGTATTTTTAATTTCATCAGTGTTTATAGAAAAATAAGTAAAAATATGCAGCATAAAGGTGGTGGACAAATTTAAATCAAAAGGGAAGAGATAAAAGTACAGTAAATATAATAGCAGTTTTTCAATTAGTATGAAACATTTAGCTCAGTTTTTATAACATGAATATAAAAGGGAAAATGTTGATGTCTTCATTTAGGTGAAAGTAAGGCATGTATAAACATAAGACTATTTCTTATAATTCAATTTCTAATGTATTATTCTCTTCTCTTAACCACCAAACTTGTAAATATCCAAATGTTTAAATTTACTATCCTTAGTCCATGATAATAATATAAATGGAGATGTGAGATAAAAAACGTTTCCTTCCACAGAAACCAAAGTGTTTAATATTGGTGAAAGCCTTTGGAATTTAAACTCTTCCTTCAAGAGAAAGTGGGAAAAATAAACAAAAACAATACCTAATAGTCAATAATGAAGCTTTCCATCAAACTTCAT
>NW_005294382.1:0-599 GCF_000412655.1 Myotis brandtii
AGGCGTTTACAATTTGCGATTTGTTTGTTAGGGTTCAGAGGTTGTATACGAAGAAATGCATTTTGAGTTAATATGGGGTGGGGTGGGCCAAATGCTATCCTGACACCTCTCTGGCCTGGCTGTAGAGGCCACTTTGCAGATTGGCTGGGCGATATTAAACCAACTTAACTGTATGCATTTCCGTGGGAATATCTGATTTGTTGCAGAAATCAGCTCTCAGAAACTAGGTTAAGTTGAACCCTGTAGCCTGACCACTATGTGGGCCCTCTGTCCCTGGTCAAGGGAATTGTCAATGGTTTCACATGTCTCGCTGTCTAGACCAGATCCACACGGTCCTACCGCAGTACTATACACTTCCTCATGAAGGCCTCAGATACTCATGGACTCTGTTTACTTGCTTCCTAGATTGGCATCCAGCACTACTTTTTCTAATCAAGCAGAAAGGTAAGGTCCTAAAGTGAGCCCAAACCTCACTTCCTTTTTGTCTTTTGTGCTTGTCCATCCTGTTTCTAAAACAGCAGAGTGTGTAGCGTGGAAGGAATATTGTTAGTTCAGTTGCTGTTCCCCAGAGCACGTGTCCATTTTCTCTTCACACCTTC
>NW_005294383.1:0-599 GCF_000412655.1 Myotis brandtii
ATATGCAGGCACATTCTCACAGATAAACACATACCTTAGTGTTTTTGTTCGAAATGACCTAATGAAGTAAGTATCCTTCCTATTTTACATCACAAATGAAGAAACTGTGACTGGTAGATTTGCCTTATTGCTTCTTGGTCTGGGGCTCTGGCCATGATACATCTCAGTTTTTAGCCGGCTCTCCCCTCCCCTCTGCCCCTTTCCAAGACTTTGGGTTTGAGCTTCTTGCCAGGAAGCCTTTTTTGGACCCTATGGTGGGCCATGTGCCATGCTCTCTGCTTCTGTGATGTACTGAGTGTTGCTTTATCATTGCCCTGGTCACAGTTCTATACACTATACTCATCACAACCTAGGGGAAGGGTACTGCCTTTCTCAACTTTGTCTTCCATGCCAAGCACAAGGCCTGGCACGTAACTGTTGCTGTATAGATGTTGATGGAAATTAAAAAGGAAGGGAGGGCCCAGCCAGTGTGGTTCAGTGGTTGAGCACCAACACGTGTGTGAACCAGGAGGTCACGTTTTGATTCCATCTCAGGGCACATGCCCAGGTTTCAGGCTGGATCCCTGTTGGGGGACATTGCAGGAGGTAGATGAACAATG
>NW_005294384.1:0-599 GCF_000412655.1 Myotis brandtii
CAAGACTTATCATGGGGATCACTTTGCAAGTTATATAAATGTCTAACCCACAATGCTGTGCACCTGAAACTAATACAATGTTGAATATTAAAAATATTTTGTCAAAGATGGAACCCACTGGTCACAAGTTCTGATAACAGACTCTGTGGAAGAGTGGACCATACTGCTGACATCACGTTTCAGAGCAGTGTGGTGGGGGAAGTGGTGAAGTGTGCAGTTTAGAGCACAGAATCTGAATTGAGACAGACCTAGTTTCAAGTACAGGCTCTGCTACTTTCTTCATAGCAGATTGTTATTTAGTTAGAGCTGTGATACACACCATAAAGCACAATTCAGTGTGCCATGAAGGCAACTGACATGGTGGCTATACTTGAAATTGACTGCCTTCCCTCCCCTGAAACTGTAGATATCCTATTCCTGCTGGTCTTGACTGTACTAGTACTTCTTTCTCATTGGTGCTTGACTGAATTCTACTCCCTCAGGTCTTAATATTGTTTCTCCAGGGCAGTCTGATCCTAAGCCCAGGTACAGCAACCATGTTCTTTGTCTTCATTGCACACCAAACTCAAAGAAACCAATGTAGGTACGGTAAGTACAAT
>NW_005294385.1:0-599 GCF_000412655.1 Myotis brandtii
GTCCTTTGCAACATCCTGCCACTTGTGAGAAACATTTCAGAGAACAAGCAGTTTTTGAGAAAACAGGAAAGATAAACTCCGAGTCTTTGCATAAATATGTATTCTACCAAAATCTAAATTTAATCTATTGACTATCACAAGACAAATCAAAGGGTTACTGTGCAGTTACTCACACAGAAAATGGTATCTCAGCGTTATACCAGTTGCTCCTATACAATGCAGAGCTTTGAACTGTTTATAATAATACAATAGATGCACAATCGCGCAGGAACACGGTTATTCTGCCCTTTGAAGCTTCCTGCAGTTCAAGAATTACACAGGCAGGAAGCAGAAATCAGTGCTTTGATTTGTTTAAAATAAATTAAACACACTGGCAGCCATATTTCCTCTTGTTCAGAGGAAGGTACAGAAGATCAAAAATACCAGGTGACTGAAATGAAGAGCCAGTCTCTTCATAAGCAAAGCCCCCCAAATATTGGTCCTTCACATACATTCGAAGACCTTACACCCACAAATTTTAAAGAGATTACCGCTGTTCAAAATAATTCTGGCCCGGCCTCTATAGCTCAGCGGTTGAGTGTTGACCTATGAACCAGGTG
>NW_005294386.1:0-599 GCF_000412655.1 Myotis brandtii
GCTCTGGAGAATGGCAGGTTACATCTGTATTTATACAATGCAATCAAAGGAAGGGATGTAGATGGGTTACATGAAATCCATTGGTGGCAGACTTCTGGAACATGTGTAATCTCCTACAATGTCTATAAATTAGAATCTTTTGCCCTGAGGGTGGATTGCAAGTATTGGCCCTAGTCATTAGTTTTCAAAGATATGGATATCATTCTGCTTAGTAGACTATAGGTAGTAAAAGAAACATAATTTTCCATAGTAAAGATTGAAATAGAAAGGAGATTCAAGTTCACATTTAACATATCAAAAACCTAATTAACAAGAAAAACAAAAAATAATCTATTCCCTATTTCAAAGTTTTGCTAAGCAGGTGCCACCCTTGACCTACAATACCTCTGTAAGTGATAATATTCACCTAAAGATATGGTCTAAAAGGAGGTTAACATCACCTTGCTATTCTTAAGGTACAGCATCAAACATAGAGATAAGCTGATGTTTTCATTTCAACGAAGATTTGTTTAAATTACAACCAAAGATCAGGCAAACTTGAAGTAGTGTACAAACTGTTACTGGTTAACAGAGTATTTTGAAATCTAAAGATTAATTCT
>NW_005294387.1:0-599 GCF_000412655.1 Myotis brandtii
ATAAGTATATAATAATAAACAATGATTACAGTTGTCAAGAGAATCCTAATTTATGCAGAGATCCATCCTCAGATTTCGCTGCTCTTAGGTTATGAGATCAATTTAGTAATCGGACTCTGGTAAACTTATCAGCACCTGGCAGAAATCACAGTCCTCTTAAAACTATGCCCTAGTCAATATGTTTTTACAGTTTGGCAGCATTGTTACTCGCATGTCCTATCTTTCCCCAATGATTTGTAGCTCCAAGCCTCTATCTTACAAAAGCGGTATCCCCTTTGTCCCTAACTGTTCTACGTTAAACGGATGGACTATTTCACTGACCAAATGCACTTTAACACACATATTTAACTTTACTGAAATTGACATTAGTATCTTGGCTTTCTCGTCAGTCATGGCTTAGCTGTATAAAATCCTTTGACATCTTCTGATTAACGGTAGAAAGCACCTGAAGTTTAAATTTGGTAGCTATGCTTGCAGGGATAGAAACTAACCTTTATTTCCATCACTGTGGTTTGTTTTTTTCCTATCCTCTCCTTCACATTTTGGTATTCATATAACAGAACTTGGGTTTTCTCTCATCCATCATCCAATTCTTTTTT
>NW_005294388.1:0-599 GCF_000412655.1 Myotis brandtii
TCTGAGATATTGGCGGGGAGGCAGATAAATAGCCAGCCTCTTGAATCTCCATTAGCTTCAGCCACAGGGATATTGTCATTAATCTGTCTGGAGAAAGGTTTTGTGTCTCAGACAAGTATACAGATCACTTCTGTGGAATGCATGGATGCCATGGAAAGAGAAGGATTTGCAAACTGGAGGGTCTATGGGGTCCTTCAGACATCAAAGGAGATTGCTCAGGCAGAAGATCACACATAGGATGAGTGGGTGCAGATTCTCAGCTTCAACTTATGGTTACAAAAAGGATGCTCACCATTGATGTAGAGGCTGTCCTTGTCCAGTGTGAAGGAGCCCAGCTGGGTAACACCATGGGTCCCACGGCTCATCTCCCAGTACAGCTGCTCTCTGTCCAGCTTAGGATCCACATAGTCAGAATGGTATGTGCAGACAGTATCAATTCCAGTGGTTGTTCCATTTTTTTCAGGCCTGGGCAGGGAGGATACACAGTGACGGGGAGGTGGGGACTATAGGTCAGGGCCCAGAGAAACAGGAGGGTGGGCTGCCTGAAATGGCCTTGGTTCTGGGGGAGGGCCGGAAATAAACTGGACAGCCAAGGTCTC
>NW_005294389.1:0-599 GCF_000412655.1 Myotis brandtii
GGCCGGCTTAGCATTTGATGGCTTTCAAGATGACTAACAAGCAAAACTGAGCTCTCCTCTTTGACAGTGGACTGTGGTTTTACTTACAGGATGTTGATAGCTGCTCCCTGATCCCTTCAGCACATGGATGGCAAATGCATCTCATTACATAAAGCAAATAAAATTGCTTCCAATTATTTTTGGATGAACACTATGGGAGGCCATTGAGAAACAGAAGCCAGATTTCACACATATTTAATTTTTTAAAAAAATAACAACATTTACATAGTATTAAACTTTTCCACACATTCATATTGGCTTAAAATTCATAATGCTATGATTCAAAGTACTGTTTTAAAACTTAATTCTAAATACATAATTATTAGAGGAAATGTATTTTTCAGACTTTCTTGGGTTTTAATAGCAGATAATTAGTTAATGGACAGAACTTTTGACCAGTAGTCAGGAGACCTGTGATGTCACTATTGGCCATGGAATTAACCAAATAGAATTTGTCTCAATGCTCTTACTGCAAAGCTGGAGCTGCCTCTATCTTAAGATAAACATATTCTAGGTCACCAAAAGACATGGCCCTTGACTCACCAGTGCTAACACCTGGC
>NW_005294390.1:0-599 GCF_000412655.1 Myotis brandtii
TGTATAATTAGGACAAAAGTTTATGTATAAAGTTTTTCTTGGATACCTGATCAGTCATTGTCCCCAAATATGATCACTATTTCAAGTTTCTTGTGTATTTGCAAAAATGTTCCAAGCATATGCATGTATGTATGTACATATATTTGTCGTTTTCACACAAATGGTAATATATTATCTATACTAGTACTCCAATGTACCTTGCTATTATCCTTAACAGTATAACTTGGGGCTCATACTATATAAACATATTTAGAATCTACCTCATTCTTTGGAGTAAATTCTATTTTCAATATAATGGATGCACAAAAACATGTATTTCCAGATCAATAAATACATAGATTATTTTTAGTATTTTGCTAAGATAAATACCTTTGGAAATATACTTTTTGTCTACATGTGCAAATATATTTAAAAGTAAAATTCTTAGAAGTAAAATTGCCAAAAGTTTTGGCATTTAAAATTTTGACATATATTGCCAATTGTTCCCTAAAAAACAAAAGGTATAGTTTATATTTTTTAATCTGATAGAGAAATTCCATCTCAATACATTTTTATTTCTTTAAATATGAATGAAGATATGCATTTTTCATATGTTTAAG
>NW_005294391.1:0-599 GCF_000412655.1 Myotis brandtii
GACACTACCCCCGGGAATTTACAATCTAGCTGTGGCTCTCTGACTCTTGTGACCACAGGTGTATTCATCTCAAATACTAGTATCTCAGTAACTCGGAACCTGGACACAAATGTCCTTCGTTGACTCCCTATATTTGCTGTTGATTGTGTAAACCCAATCATGTTGATCATATAGACCATTTGTTGATTGCCCAGGTTCACTCTTGGATTCATCTTTATTTTTTTCCCATTTCTCTCCACATTCATAAATGTTTTATATTTCATAACTTCAAATTTTTAAAAATCCACTCAGATTTGTTTTTTTCCATTCATTGAAATACTCTTTATCCGTGGTTATCTTGATTTCTCCTAAATACCATTAGTTAATATTTCTCTCTTTTCCTTTTCCTCCAGAAAAGGGAGACCTCTTTTAATGTAAATTATAAAATCATGTATGTTTATTATAAAAATGACAATTAAAATGTAATAGTAGAATAAAGGAGAAAGAACCCATAGACATAGACATCAGTGTGGTGATTGCTGGGGGAGGGGGAGGGATGGAAGGTATAGGGAGGGTAAATGATGATTGACAGAGACTTCACTTTGGGTGGTGAACACACA
>NW_005294392.1:0-599 GCF_000412655.1 Myotis brandtii
ACCTCGAAATCCAAGAAGTAGGGTCCAATACAGGACAGAAATAAAGGGAAGAAGCCCAGCAACGCAGCCACACATTTAAACCCTGAGAACAGCCAGTCTCGATGGGCAGCATGGATGGTTCCAGAAGGGATGGCACTAAGAGCAGAATTGCTTTCGGTCCTATTGAGAGAATGTATTTTTCAGCTCTGGCCCAGTTTATTGATGAAATAGTAATTAATGCATAGAAAACCAAGCAAAATTTTTAAGAGGAGGTCGTTTTTAAATGTAGGAATAAGACAGAAAGCTACAAGAATGAAAATATGACCAGCGAATTTTCCAAGGTCGGCTCACTTTAAAGATGTATATCATCATAGCTGTGTGCTGCCAAAGTTCGATTTAATTAAAATGTCATATAACTATTTAAGAAGGAGGGAGGAGTCGGGGTGATATCAGAGAGCCAAACCTGACGGAGCCAGTAGATAATCGCTGATACTGATGCCAGGTTTGCACATCAGCGGTCTCCCTGGAGAAGTATCCACACCTGTATACCATCTGCAATGCTGAGAACAGCCCGTCAGGTGCGTTGGAGGAAGTGACATGTCGAACGAAGTCTAGCCCAA
>NW_005294393.1:0-599 GCF_000412655.1 Myotis brandtii
AAAAAAAAAAAGAATTCTATAAATGAAGAAGAAGGCCAAGTTGAGGAACCTCCCAGTAACTCTCAGTTTCCTTACCTGTGATATGGGGACATTAAAAGTCCCTGCCTTACAATGTCATAAAGAGGGAACAAAATTACGCATGCCTGTACATATGTGTAAAGTTTTTAGCACAGTGCCTGTGACATCATAAGCATTCACTAAACGGTAGTTATTAGTAACCCTAACTTAAGCAGTGGTGGTAATGGTATGTTTTTTTTCCACGCAGGCCTCTCTGCTTAATTTATGTATCTTTCTGATGCGCACTCTGAGTTACTGAGCAATTAGCTTCATTGTTAGCTGCTTAAAATTGTTAGTTGAGGAAGAATGCTCACGACTCTTGTTATTTTTAGGTGGGGGAGTAGAAATGGCAGCACAGGAACAAGGGGAGATTTACATATTTTGCTAAAACTACTTACGGGCTTTTGAAACCATGGATGGTGAAAATAGGTTATTTGCATGTTAAAAAATAATTACTGAGAAGAAAATAAAATAGTGAGATACACTCAGAAGATGAACATTTCTAAATCTTGCATGCACAGCTTCAAATTTTATCTTTCTCT
>NW_005294394.1:0-599 GCF_000412655.1 Myotis brandtii
TGTGTGTGTGTGTGTGTGTGTGTGTGTGTTGGTTTGCATCTATTGGCATAATCATGTGACAATATTTATTTAACCTATTGATCTTATGTATTACACTAATTGATTTTCATAATCTAAGCCATCCTTGCTCAACTTTTATACCTAGGATAAATCCCACATGGCCACAGAGTACAATGACTTTTATAAATTGTAGGATTTAACTTGCTAATATTTTTTGAGAATTTTTGCATATATCTTTATCAGGAATATTGGACTATAATATTATAATGTCTTTGTCTCGGCTCAATATTAGTCTAATTTTTGCCTCATAGAATGAGTTACAAAGTATTCCTTCTGAATCTATCCTGAAGGATTTAAGCAAAAAGATATAACCTCATTTATCTGTTTGTTTGTTTGTTTTTATTAAATTGACACAGGCTGCTGTTGAGTAAGGGATTAGAGAAGGCAAATATAGAAAACAACAAGACCAGGTCAAAGGCTTTTCCCTGGCTACTGCAGAGGTGATGATGCAAGAATAAGAGGAACTAGAGCAAAGCTAATGGCTATTAGGCATATTTTGGAAGTAGAACCAACAGGACTTGCTCAGAAATAAGTTGTAT
>NW_005294395.1:0-599 GCF_000412655.1 Myotis brandtii
ACCCTGGGCCCTGGCAGCTCCAGTCCCAGTCTGTGCATAGAGAAAGGAAGGCACCAAGAGGCCAGGGACTGAGTTAGGGTCAATCCTCACCAAGCAAGTGGGTGGCAGGTGTGGGGTGAAGGATCTGCCTCAGTGCATCCAATGGAGGGTGGGTAGCAGGTGCCCACATCCCGCAGACCCCTTTCCCACCTTCATGCCTGAGATCCCTCTACCCCCTCAACAGCACCACCTGTGCCTCTGTGATGAGGACAACCCTCATGCCTGGCCTGTGTGCCCAGAGCCAGAAGCACCCGGGAATTCCTGTCCCTGCCGGGGACAGCCCTTAACCAGGGGCCGATGGTGAGGACGTATGAATACCCCCACTCCCTCACCCGAGTAGAGACTCTGAGTGAGCCAGGGTGACCTTCTGCTTGGGCTGAACTGTGTCCTCCCCGACCCCAATTCACAGGTTGAAGTCCTAACCCCTCACATCTCAGAATGTAACTGTATTTGGAAATAAGTCGTGGCCAATGTAATTAGTTATGATGAGGCAACACTGGAGTAGGGTGGGCATGACTGGTGCCCTCATGGGAGGGGAGGAGTGGGCACAGACGCACAGG
>NW_005294396.1:0-599 GCF_000412655.1 Myotis brandtii
CAATGGGTCAATATTAATTCATTCCTTGCACAGTAATTTTGGGGACTGTATTTCCCTCTGTTATAAGGTCCCTTCCAGCCCCACCTCCCTGTAGGGATTTCTCAAATCCACCAGACATACCCTGTATCGGGGCCTTTGCACTGGCTGTGCCCTCCATCTGGTGTGCTCTTCCCCCACCTCTGAGTTCAGTTCACATTCCTTGGCCTCACCTCTTCCAGGAAGCTTTCCTGGACTCGTTCTAGTTACTTACAATGGGCACACATTTTCCCTTCATAACCCTTTCCACTACTATCACACTGCATCTCTCTAGGTAGGTTGCCACTTACTCACCCTGTTGCCCGCTAGACAGGGGGACCTACGGGTGGAAGCAGGGCTGTTCACTGCTACTGTGCGGCCCAGTCCCTACCACAGGGGCTGGCACACAGAAGGGGCTCCAAAAACAGCGTCCATCTGAATGGATGTGAAGATAAGCTAAGGGCACACCCTGCATCTGCAGTTTTAAAATGATTCCTCTTTCTGAATGTCCCTTTCCATCCATTCACTTCATTTAAAAACCTTTTTTTAAATACTAGGTGTACCGGTTAATAATGCGGATTTTT
>NW_005294397.1:0-599 GCF_000412655.1 Myotis brandtii
ACACACACACACACACACACACACACACGGGAAACCACAATATATCCTATGTGGACCTGAGGCTGTTTTCTTTGTTCTTTTTGGTTCAAGATGAAACAGCTGTTCATTGTTTAAAATAGCATCTCACATTTAGATCTTTTTCGCGTCAAAAGGAAGCCATCTTATCCTTCCAGTTTGCTAACATTAGAGAGGAGTAAACACTCATTTCCTACATATATTATTTATATTGCAGACTGTGAACTTCGGCATCTAGTGTCAGGCTGACCCCTCTCCTACTAGGTTTTGAACCTTCCTTCCCCTGACCCCATCAACCACCCAGAGTAACCTGAAGGTCATCTTTTCCTTTTCATTTTGAAAGGACACGTTTCCTTATGACAACCCAGCAGCTCTAACACAAAGCGTCGTTCCTATAAAAGGGGGAGATGGCAATTATTTTGTGATATATCAGTGGGCTGATATGAGTGTCTCAAAAGAAGCTTAATGGTGGTGAAATCTTTACAAGGGTCTCATGTTTCCACTCTCCTCTCTGAGCCCAAGGTTCCACAGGTACCTGCCAATTTGATTTGAAAACCACATCTGCATTTTTTTGGGGGGAAACC
>NW_005294398.1:0-599 GCF_000412655.1 Myotis brandtii
CATCATCATCATCATCATCATCATCACCAGAAGCCAGTTGAGTGGGAGAGAGAAGTGGAAAAGCTTGTAGATTTGGGGTTGAGAATGTCATTTTCGTCTAGAAGTGATGCACTGAGTATGCAGAGAAAGCCAGTCTGCAGGAGAGAGATAAATGACTAAAGTGGGCAATGCTGGCATTTAGTGGGCACCAGCTGAGCATCCTAAGCAATCCTCCAACATGCAGGAGTATTGTCTGCAACAAAGAAGCATTCTGTGCCCCTCACGACTTCCAAAAGTCCTGCTGGACACGTGTGGATAAAGGTCAAGTTCAGACTCTAATTCCATACAACACACACACATTGCCTACGAGGTTTCAATACATTCTGAATTTCCCAGGAGTGCAATTACTGTGTAATTCAAAGGAAGGCCACAGTTTGTGTGGTTGGAAAATTGCTAAGAGCCACTCATTGTGGTGGTTTCAAACATGACTGCAAATTCTTTGACGGACCTTCCATCAAGAGGGGGATCTATGTACCCAGACCCTCCCCACCTCCTACTCCTACCCCAAAGTGTACAGCAGAGCCCGGACAGTGTGACTTGGTTGGTTGAAATGTCATCCC
>NW_005294399.1:0-599 GCF_000412655.1 Myotis brandtii
TGTTGTCTGAGATTCTGCGTGTCTAACAACTTCCCAGGTGATGCTGAGTTGCTGGTCCATGAAACACACTTTGAATAGCAAAGGGCTAGAACACATGTGCCTTCAAATGATGAATGTGTCCAGGAATTGTTCAGAGTGCTATGCTGTCTGACAATTCTTTACCCAAGAGGGTGAGTCCACGAATGGGGCTTACCAGTAAAATCTGTTGGGGGTGATGCGTTCATGCATGAGTTGCCAGCGTCTCCCAAAGTCCATGGAGCTGTAGAGCTGCAAAACAATGAAGTGAGGAGAGCATGAGCATCAAGGCACACTTTCCACATGAACACCTGGGTCTTCTCCCTGGAGAAAAACATTCCAACACACCAGAGAGCCTAACACACCCAGGCAGTCATCTGATTTATCCAGATAAAATTATGTGAATATGACTGTGCTATGCTTATCATCATGCCTCCCAGCACAAGTAGGTGCTTAATATATATCCAATCGACTGATGCTTGTGAGCTGAGTATAAATCCATGTCTGATGCCATCCATCATTCTCTCTTTTAGGGGGTAAAACCTTTAGTAAAATTATATCTTCCCTTTTCCTCAAAGTCCATG
>NW_005294400.1:0-599 GCF_000412655.1 Myotis brandtii
GCCTCTCCTCCCACAGCCCTGGTGCCACCCTTCCTGACCTGCCATGCAGCACAGGATTCCCACGCCCACCCTGGGCCCAGGGCCAGGGCCGGTGTGTTCCCACCGAGGCCTGGGACAGGATTCCTGCAGCCCCAGCTGCCCGGGGCCCGCCCAAGACACAGCCGGGCCCTGCCTGCCACCGGGGGGTGATGAAGGGGCCAGCCCAGGCCCCACAGGCCAGGCGGACCTCAAAACTGCTGAGGAGGCCACAGAGGAGGGTGACGGGGAGGCCAGGGGAGGGAAGAGGGTGAACAGTGGGCACATCCCCGATTCCCAGATTGAGGCTCCCTCCCCACCCCCAGCCAGGGGCCTGGCCTGACTGTAGAGGCTGAGGGGGAAGCTGCCGGGCTGGCATGGGCCGGGGGTCCCTGGTGGGGGTCCCAGCACAGCCCATCTCAGGCCCCAAAACAATTGCTCAACCTCAAGGTCCCAGGTCATCCACCCAGAGCCCAGGGGCCTTGGCAGGCGGGGGCGCCTGACCTCCTTTCACAGGCGGGGAACTGAGGCCCACAGGGAGGAAGGAGGTGGGTAGGCTTTACACGTGGTAAGGACTGACCTTG
>NW_005294401.1:0-599 GCF_000412655.1 Myotis brandtii
CTCACCACTGAGCCACACGGCTGGCGCTCTTTTATGCGAGTGGGAAGAGGGGCCTCGCTGACCACGGGGCTCACTCAGCTGCCCGTCCTGGGGGAAGCCCGGGGCTCGCTCGCCCCAGAAAGGGTTGGGGGTCAGGCGTGAGGCTGGGAGCCTGTGTCAGGGGGACAGTAGTCAGGGGCCCGGCAGGTGTTCACTGAGCAGGTGGGCCCTGGACCCCGGGGACTGTCTGTGGGAAGCCCAGCTGCTGGCGGGGGCTCCTTGTTGCATCGGGAGCAGGTATGGGTCGCCCCGGAGGGTCAGCGTCGCCCTCAGGGGTCAGGGCCGTGGCCACCGCTGGCGGGAGGAGCGCTTTCGCTTTCCTGCTTTGGAGGCGGCTCCGTGCGGGTTCTGGAGGGAGGAGGAAAGTTTGTGTTTATCTCTTTGGGGGTTTTTCCTCTGGTTTCTGCGCTGGCAGCCCAGCCACACTCAGGAAGCATCAGTACCAGGCTCGCCGGGAGGTGCCTGGGCCGGTCTGCAGGCGGCCCTGCCTGATGCGGAGTCCTGGGGGGGTTCCCTTCAGGGCGCTCAGCCCAGCTCTGAGCAGCACCTCTAAACCGGGA
>NW_005294402.1:0-599 GCF_000412655.1 Myotis brandtii
GATGTGGTGTGTTGTGGGCCTTTTTCTTATTTAATCTGCTGGCCACTCAGTAGATCCTTTATCAGGGGATTTGTGACCTTTGATTCTAGGATATCTTCTTGATTTATTTATTTCTTTGATAATCTCTTCCTATTTGTTTTCTTTGTTCTATCTAGAATTTCTTGAGATATGGTATCTCTTTTCAAAAAGCACTCAGCAGATTGGTGTATAAATTGCTATTTATTAGATATAACTTGCATAATAGAACAGAAAGAGGACTGAAAGAAACAACATATTCCAGGGTTTAATAACACATAAAATTCTTTGGTAAGAGGCAAAATCAGTATGCTGTCACTTTCTAAGAATAGCTGAACTAAGGGTGTCTCAAAGGCCAAACTGTGAGTCATAGCCCCTTTAAGGACCCTCAAATGTTCTAACACCTAAAACAGTATCTGACACATTGTGGAAAATTAGTAAATAATAATTGAATGAATTATTCATTATAGATATCCTTTGCAAGTATTTACACTTAAATACATTTATAGATAACATAAAATAAACACTGCAAACATACCCCAAGCAGCTTTTTCTCTGCAAAGCCCCTAAATTTTTTTATCCCT
>NW_005294403.1:0-599 GCF_000412655.1 Myotis brandtii
ACTTAACCTCTCAGTGTCTCAGGGTTAAAGCAAGTGATATGTGTGGCGTGTTGACAGCAGAGCCTGGCATACGGGAGCTCGTCTAGGTGCTTACTAAATAAAATGCATCTTTCTCACGTTTCCTCTGAGAGGCCTAGAGCCAGCGCTCCCCTGTCCTGAGTCCCTTTGCCTTCCTCTGGGTTGAAGGCTCAGCGTCCTGGGGTAAGCAAGGGTGGCTGAGCTTCTGGCTGGGTCTCTGCCCAGCCCCTGGAGTGACCGAATCAGTCTGGGCCTGGTAGCTGCCATTGCCAGGCCCCGGGAGAGATGGGCCTGGTTGAGCTGGGCGGGCAGAGCAGCCTGGTCCCAGAAGGAGGGCTGGGGGCTCCTCCTGCTCCTCAGGGAGCCCCTCCCAAGGGCCCCAGCAGGAAGCCCTCTTCAGCTCCCGCCAGCCCACCCCTCTCACTCCGAGAATGAAGGTGGAAAATGTCCCAGGTGCACTGGAGAAAAAGGTATTTTCTGCTGCTTTTGGGTGAAATGTCCTAAAAATCACAATTATTAGGTGTATCGGTTAATAAGGTGGATGTTATAATCAAAGAAAACAAGATAATTTCAAGAGAAAC
>NW_005294404.1:0-599 GCF_000412655.1 Myotis brandtii
TAGTCTTCTGGCAAATAGTGAGCCTCGCTAGGTCATGACTGGTCTTAGAAAATGAACCAAGGTTGAGCCTGTCTGTAGGATCTGGTGCAGAGGTGGAATAACCAAGAAGCTAAACAAGTGCTAAACAAGGTATTCTTACTTGCCCCAGGCACTCACGAGACTCTGGGAGAGGTCCTAGCAAAGCAGAGTGGGGTCAGTTCATGGAAAGTTAAACAATAGTCACTGCACAAAACAACTGCATTGCTCCGAAATCTTAGAGCTCATGTGAGACACTTGAGAAGTTTTTTTCCCCAAATTTGCCAATAATCTAACACATTTACTTGGCCGTATTACTTAGTCATGAACCTGAAACTTTCCTAAACTATCAAAAGAAAAAAAAATACTTTGACAAACTATGTTAGAGGAAAGATTAAATTCTATTGTCTATGGAAAATGATGCTACAAAATTGCAGATTAACAGCCTAAATGTAAGGGAAAAGTATTTTAGAGAAATGTCAGAAAGTTAATTACTTTAAAATAGTATGTTGTTTTTCTGAATTTTATAATGTCTTTGATATTTACCACATTTTGGAAAATATAATATTAGTTACAATTTTTTT
>NW_005294405.1:0-599 GCF_000412655.1 Myotis brandtii
GGACCAGGGATTGAACCCACAACCCAAAACCTTTTGGTGTATGGAACGACACTCCGACTGAGCCCCCTGGCCGGGGCCCTACTGGCTCAGACCATTTCTGGCAAGTAAAGTGTGCTATGGGGCTAGCCTCCTGAAATTTGACTTCTTCACTGTCTTGATATCCAGACGCTCCAGGTAGTTTTGCCTTAGAGTCACTAAGAAGCCTTGCTGCATTCTGAAAGCAAAATGAGATTATTTAGGATGTTTTGCATGACTATTAGAGCATGGTATACTATTTAGGAGATAAAAGTAAATCTGTGGTATTTATTGAGCTGCTCAGGGTTTTTGCTGTATTATCTCCAACTGCCTGTAGTGTATTTTTAGGAATGGGTGAGAGTAACTGTGCCTGGAATAGAAAAGCTCTCCTGCACCGAGACACGATGCTGGCGGCTGCGGCGGTGTACCAAGGTAAGGGAGCCGGCCCTTCCGCCACCCAGGACTCACTGAGAAATGTGTCCTGTCATGTTTATCCCTTAATGTTGCCAATGCTTTTTCCCTTTCCTCTTAAGGCACCATCAGATTTCTTTTTTTTTTCTTTTAATATATTTTTATTGATTTCA
>NW_005294406.1:0-599 GCF_000412655.1 Myotis brandtii
CAGTGAGTGAGAGCTATGCAGAGTATGTTCACTAAGAGTCCTGCAGTCTAGACTCTTCATTTTATCCACCAATAAAATCCTGCCATAAGGTTACCTTTACAACTATGCATATAGCCAACTCTGTTTATGGTGAGAATCCTTTTTTCCCACATATAAACTGATGCCATAATCCTCAGACTTTTCATTGGTCAAGGCAAAGCCCATCAAGTTCCCACACAAAAGGGTGCCTAGGTTGTGTTACAAAGAAAAGAAACCTGGGGGTGTAATTCTGCTCGGATTCTCATGGTGGCCTCTGGAAAGGAAAGGAGCCAATGTATTGAATATGTACCTTGTGCCACACTGTGATAGGCACTGAACATGCCAAGATGCTCAGAATAGCCTATAAAATTAGATGCCATTATCATCCTTTTATAGCAGAAAACTATATACTAATATACATCAGAGAGGTCCCCTAACTTGTCCAAGACCACACAGCTATTGGTTGTTAGATCTTGATTTGAAACAAGGTATTTTTTCACTCTAAAGCTTCTTCCTCACTACAGGGATGAAGCTGGTGAAAGAGTATGCAATCATTCATCACCACCTTTTACTAGTATCCC
>NW_005294407.1:0-599 GCF_000412655.1 Myotis brandtii
TCTTTTGAATTTGGAGTTGCACACAACATGCAGTTTGGAAAAAAGATGCCTCTCGTTTCCAAGGTTTGGAAAACACTATTATTGTACCATTTCAGAGATAGGAAAACAAACCCTGAGAAACTGAATGGTACCCATGCATCTAGATCCCCATTCAGTATAGACCAGCATGGAGCCTGCAGGGCAGCAGTTCTCCGAATGTGGTCCCAGATCAACAGTAGCAGCATCCCCAAAGATGTCTGAGAAATGCAAGTTCCTGGGCGACCCCAGAGTCCAGTCAGAACCTGCAAGGGTGGGGCCCAGTGACTTGGGCTTTAACAAGCCCTCCAGGATAGTCTGATGCCCTAAATTCTAAGAATCTTTGCTCTGGAACAACCCCCATTATTTTTCCATTGTTCTCATCCTCTTCCTCTTCCTCTTCTAACCCCACATCACTACTGCACTGCACAGGAAACTGCCCGCAAAACACTGACCCTAAACTCACCCACCGAAACAGAAAGGGCTCATGGGAAAGTATTCCAACGCTGCAGGAAGGCAGCCCATGCATTTTTCTCTCAGTTAGAACACCCACCTCCAAAAGGGTCAAACAGAAGTTTCAAAGA
>NW_005294408.1:0-599 GCF_000412655.1 Myotis brandtii
AAAAAAAAAATTAAAAACTCAAACTACACCACTGGAACAAAGGCATCTAATTCTCTTTCTCTGTTGTCTATCTGATCCCCCCTGAAATGACCAAAGAAACATAAAAGTAGGAAAAATCAATGTCACAGTAGGATACTAAACAAGGATGCCATCCATATGGTAATATTTTTAAAAACTGTTTACTTGGGAAAGAATGAAGGAAGCTATAAAGGTCAGCTTGCAATCAATGCTCCTGAGAAAAAACAACATGTCATGGAAAAATCATTGCAGGAGACCCTGGGAGAATTCCACTAACTCCTCCCTGCAGCTGGCAGCTGGAGGTGAGCTCAAGGGAGGAGAGTGCACCACTGAGTGGGATCTGAGTAGGATCCCTTTTGCTGGATGCCCAGACCATTCAGAAATGGCTACAGGGAGAGGCCAAACCATGTGCTTGGTGGGCACTTAACGCAGACATGGCTGTTGGAGTGAGACTTCTCATGGATGCCTTTGATAGGCACCAGAAAGATATCTGCCTGCCATAGAGGCTGAGCCAAAGAGTCAGCCCTCAGTGCACAACTTCTCCTAACACAAGGAAAACTTGCAGGAATGGACAATCCAGT
>NW_005294409.1:0-599 GCF_000412655.1 Myotis brandtii
AACTGATCCACAAATGTCCTTTTCCTGGTCTAGGATCCAATCCAGTATCACACAATGTATTTTCTTGTCTCCTAACTTTCCTTTTATCTGTGACAGTTCCTTAGTTTCTTTGTCCTCCTACATGATGCTGACAATTTTTAAGGATACTTGCCCCTCATTTTGTAGAATGCTCCTCACTTGCTACCCATTCATTTTCAAGCTTAGGCAGCCAAGAGTGATTATTCCCTGAGCTCTTCCAGCATAAAGTATTGGCAGAGCACCTTGTGCACAGTAGAAGCCTGCTAACTGCAGGGAAGTTCAGCTCAAGATTTCAGAAGGCATGCTTCCTGCTGGAAAGGTGAGGACCCAAGTAAATCAGTGAATTTATTCAACAAACAATTATGTAATAGATGCAATCCACATATGTCTCTAATAGATCAGTGATTTCCTATGGGGACTTGGGTTTTGTGTTAGGCCCTAGGGCTATAATAGTGTGCAAAGAGCAAAATGGTCCAAAGCCCAAAGTTTGAACTCCTTTTTATTTCAGTATCCACACCCCACCGTCCCCACCCCAGGATTTTGTATTGTTTTGGAGAACTCCAAGTTGTATGCCCACAAAA